>NC_142931.1:143892866-143897866 GCF_046866305.1 Octopus bimaculoides
TTTCACAGTAGGCAACCAGGGTAGCCGGGTATGCGAATAAGAATACAAGAGATAAAGAATTGAGCAGATAAGATCCGGGCTACATATATTTCCTAGCGAGCCGAATCTCGGAAGTGGTAAATGTCCAAGAGAGGTGCATACCACAGGCTACTCTTCAGGCCAAGGATATCTTGATTAAATGAAAGTTTACATTGCCGCAAGGATGTACATGTTGACACATGGAAGATTCAGTCAAGATATCGTTGGCCTAAAGTGTAGCCTGCGGTATACACCTCGCTCGGATATTTACCATTCCTGAGGTTCCACTCTCTATGAAACATATGTAGCCCGGATCTTATCTCCTTCATTCTTTATCTCTTGCATTCGTATTCGCATGTATGTGTGTGTGTGTTTGTGTATGTATGCATATATGTATGTATGTATGTATGTATGTATGTATGTATGTATGGATGGATATATATACATATATATATATATTTATATTTATATATATATATATACATACATACACACTACATTTATATACACAGGCACGCCCATTGTCAGACGATTTAAATTTAGATATACAGAAAGTTGATAACCAGACATACAGATAGATAGACAGATAATATCTATTCACAACGCATTGTTAATCATATCTACTACTACTACTACTACTACTACTACTACTACTACTACTACTTCGCATTCTATCATGAATAGAAGCACTATCTTCCTCTGTCTCGTCCTGGTCATCATCATCAGCAGCAGCAGCAACAGCATCAACATCATTCTTCGCAGCAGTGGTTTGCATTCTATCTTTTGAGCAGCCATTACAAAATTCAATCATGTTTCCAGGAACCAGTTCAAACTATTATGACCTCTGCTGACCTTTCATTTTCAAATCCTTATACATACACATATATATATTTACATATGCATCGATCCAGCAGGCTCTCTCTAGACACCATCTCCTCCTCCTCCTCTTCTCCCGTCACTCCTCCCATCACTCCTTGTCTTCTGACATCTACAAAAGCTAGCAACATCATCGAGGATTGCTCGTTGAAAACGTTTCCTTCGCTGTTGTTGCCGTTGTTGCCGTTGTTGTTGCTGTTGTTGTTGTTGTTGTTGTTGATGTTCTTCTTAATAGTGTTGTTGCTATTGCTGTTGGAGTATAATTATTTTTGCCGTTATTAATGTCATTGATGTTATCATCATCACTATCCTCATCCTCATTATTATTATTATTATTATTATTATTATTATTATTATTATTATTATTATTATTATTATTATTATCATTATTATTATTATTATTATTATTATTGTTATTGTTGTTGTTGTTGTTGTTGTTGTGGCTGTTGTCATCATCATCATCATCATCATCATCGTTAAGGCGGCGCGCTGGCAGAAACGTTAGCACACCGGGCGAAATGCTTAGCGGTATTTCGTTTGCCGTTACGTTCTGAATTCAAATTCCGCCGAGGTCGACTTTCCCTTTCATCCATTCGGGGTCGATAAGTTAAGTACCAGTTGCCTACTTGGGTCGATATCATCGACTGGCCCCCTCCCCACGAATTTCTAGCTTTGTGCTAATATTTGAAACAAATATCAGCTGGGTAATACAATGCAAAAATTCATGTACACATTATGTATACCTCTCCATCGTGTGTGTGGTGTGTATATATGGTCGTTCTCACCTCTCTAGAAATAGCAGTTACATCAACCTTAGATCAAACATTATCAACTTGAAATAAGGAAAGAACACATCAGCTGACGTAGTACCTGATAACCCTATGACAGTCATGATCCAATGACAGCCCCATCCGGGTAACCAGGGGTTAAACCCACAAAAACAATAACAACACCAGCAGCGGTAGTAACAACAACAACAACATGAAAACAAATAAGAGCTACCCCTTGATAATTGAAATAAATAATCTTTCTTACTCTAGACACAAGGCTCGAAATTTTGGGGAAGAGGGACAGTCGATTAGATCAACCTCAATACGCAACTGGTACTTAATTTATCGACCCCGAGAGGATGAAAGGTGAAGTCGATCTCAGCGGAATTTGAACTCAGAACGTAAAGACAGACGAAATACTGCTAAGCATTTCGCCCGGCGTGCTAACGATTCTGCCAGCTCGCCGCCAATCGAAAGATCAAACACTGTAGTAATGACAACATTGACCAAAACGCAATCCCTTTGGCTGTGTAGTAACATACAGCGCCACCTATCATTTTATACAAAGGACAAAACTTTGGGAATCTAGAAACGTTGGAAAACAAACCATAAAGGGCTCGTACCGATAAAAGGTAAAATTAGGGCGAAGTCATGGCTTCTAACACGAACGACCGCACACACACACACACATTTGTATACAGTGTACGCACACATACGTGTTGTTCTGTCAATCAGAACCTATATTGAACATCTAAAGGAATTCTAGGCGTTCAGATATAATGGAGTCCTGTCAATGCAAATGTCGAATATAGTTATTATAGTAATCTAGTGACAAACAAATAAATAAATGTGTGTGTGTATTTGTATGCGTGTGTGTGTATTTGTATGTGTGCGTGTGTGAGTATTTGTGCGTGTGTGTATTTGTGTGTATGTGTGTGTGTGAGAGACCATATGTGTACATATATTGGTCTTGTATTTTGCAAAAATGACCCACAAATGATACAGCACACACATACACATGCATACACACACAGAGGCACGCAAACATATACACACACGCTCGAACACACACACACATACGCATACGCACACACACACACACACACACACACACACACACACACACACACACACATGAATCAGAAAACACACATTAACGTGGATATCAAAATATTCTTGGATCAATCGGGGTTTTTTTTCTGTGACGAAGATGGATGCTGGTTTCCTTTGAATTCTTTCACTTCTAACACATGGAAATATCTCAACATGTTCAACCCTATCGCTCCACCAATATTTTGATGTCCTTGCTGATATATTCTCATTGATACATATTTTTATGTCACCAAACGACTAGAACAATAATTATACTCTGAGCAAATAAAAGAAAAAAACGTTTGTTCCTTTACCTGCAACACATGCAAATACATTCTGTGATATCGGTTCCGATTGAAATTAATATTTAGTTTCTGGTGAATGTCAAAAGATAGACCGTTGCCTGCCATCTACCGGAATCTCACGCCAAACAAGAGATCTGTGGATGCAATCTTATAATATCTCAATTCCACTTCTCTTTGATGACTTTGTTACTCGGAAAACTGTCGATCGTTTAAACGTTATCGTTCCTTCTTTTTTCTAACTTTACGAATATACTGCAACTTGCAACGCAGAAAATAATAATAGGAAGAATAAAAGAAAAAAAAAACTTGTTATTTTTCGCTTCTGATATCTCTGCACTGATGATCCATCCATAAGGTACGAGACGTAACATACTGTCGAAGAGAAGCCTCCGTTGCGAATAAGCGAATAATCTCTGTTATAGTTGCGTACGTAAGGGCAAGGCGGCGAGGGGCGTGGTCCGCCGCAGCCGATGTTTTTATGAGGGCATGGTGGACAACAGGTGTTTGTGGAAACTTTAAGGGCTGCCCTGGGCGACACACATTCTCCCTGTACCGCTTCTCTATTATATGTATTGAGTGCTATTTTTACACAAGTTTGTATTTTCAGTGACACATTACACACACACACACACACGCACACACACACACACACACCACATACATACACACACACACATACATACGCACAGTGACATTCACATACACGTACGAGGGTATGCTGAAAAATTCCAGGGTGTGGTTAAAAGAGAATTCAAGAAGATCGGTTAATTATGGTTCCATTTAACGAATTCCTTCTCTCAGATTCTGCCACTTATTGTAGGGCTGCTTCAGCTTTTCTGAGCCCAGTAAAAGAATTCGGAAGGTTGGTTGTCCAACCAGGCCTATCGCGATGCCCTTAAGGCCAGTAAGTTTTCAGCACCCCCTGATATATATGTGTGTGTGTCGGAAGGTTTAGAAATGAAACGTTGCTTTCAGTTGAAGTTTTGTTTGTTATCGTCGTGCATTTATTTCTGTGTAATCCTAATTCAGATAACTAACGATCCACGTCATTCCTACTGTGACCACCTCATCTGTTCATTAAACAATGTATTTAGGACGAGATTATGAGATTCAACGTTTCTGCTTTTTACAAATGTTGGAGAGTGATAGGAAGAATTTGGTTGCTATTTCTTATTTCTTTATTGCCCACAAGGGGCTAAACATAGAGGGGACAAACAAGGACAGACAAGGAAATTAAGTCGATTACATCGACTCCCAGTGCGTAACTGGTACTTAATTTATCGACCCCGAAAGGTTGAAAGACAAAGTCGACCCCGAAAGGTTGAAAGGCAAAGTCGACCTCGGCGGAATTTGAACTCAGAACGTAACGGCAGACGAAATACCGCAAAGCATTTCGCCCGGCGCTTTGGACTTACGATACGTTTGCATAATGGCAACGATATATTCGTTTGAAGGTATTCTAATTTAGTTGAAGAAGCTCAGTGTTAAAATGGAGTTCTGAAGGCCCGTGTTTAATTTCGCTTTTCGGTATATCGATGAGGTTCTGATTTGTCTATGAAAATATTCTGATAATACAGTTCTATATTTAAGAGATGTGGAATTATCTACATTATTTACACTATTTACATCTGACGGATTTTTGTCCTCATCTTGTTTGTTGTTAACACAACGTTTCGGCTGATATACCCTTCAGCCTTCATCAGGTGTCTTGGGGAAATTTCGAACCTGGGTTCTCATTTCTAAGGCATTTTTCGATATTATTATTATTATTATTATTATTATTATTATTATTATTATTATTATTATTATTATCATTATGTTGTTTTTTTCTCTTCTTTCTTCAAATTTTCTTCTATTTCTCGCCGAGTGTTTTCCGTACACCTAGGGCAGAGAAACTCGTTGTATACATTCCCAGTTTACACACGTAAACTCACAGGTA
>NC_142931.1:143902866-143905366 GCF_046866305.1 Octopus bimaculoides
GATGATGACGATGATGATGACGATGGTAATGATGATGATGATGATGATGATGAAGAAAAAGATGATGATGATGATGATTGATGATGACGATGATGGTAATGATGGCGATTATGACGATGATGATGATGACGATGATGATGATGACGATGATGATGACGATGGTAATGATGATGATGATGATGATGATGATGAAGAAAAAGATGATGATGATGATGATGATGATGACGACGTTGACGATGACCACGATGATGACGATGGTGGCAATGATGATGATGATGATGATAACTGTGATGGTCGTAGTGGTAGTGGTAGAGTTTGCGTTGGTGATTTTTTTTTAGCCCAAGGTCAGTCTCGACTCAGTGCACACCTCATCAAACATGATTCAACTTCCATCCTTCCATCTTTTATTCAGACTCAATCCACCTGGGACTACATCATCCAATGTGTTAGTCTGAATTTTTTCTTGAAAGATGACTGGGTTATATAGTTTGAGGCAGATTTGGCTGCTATCATTTTTATAGCGGAGCAGTTGCATTCAAGATACAATGCCATGACGATTATTTATCGTAGTAGCAGCAACTATCGTTATTTTTACCTTGTTAAATACAAGAGACGACTCCAGATGTAGTTTCTTGGGGCGTGTGGCGAAGACCAGATGTTAAAGACAGCCACTAATCTGCAAATTTAGGAAGTATTTAGGCCGAGAGTACAAGAGTCAACGCTCCTCCTCGTTAACGGGACATCATTCCGACACAAGGCTAATGACTGGTGTCATTGCTAGCCATGTTCCGTTGAGAGCTGTGGAGCATCGGAGAAAGGGAGTTCCTCGCTCAAAGACAACATACCAGTCCCTTACCTCTGTCGAAGAATCGAACTCGTACATATATAAGTGACGCATGCATAAATAATTACATATCACTTTTACTCTTTTACTTGTTTCAGTCATTTGACTGTCGCCATGCTGGAGCACCGCCTTTAGTCGAGCAAATCGACCCCAGGACTTATTCTTTGTAAGCCTAGTACTTATTCTATCGGTCTCTCATGCCGAACCGCTAAGTTACGGGGACGTAAACACACCAGTATCGGTTATCAAGCGATGTCGGGCGGACAAACACAGACACATACAGACACACACACACACACACAAACACACACACACACACACACACGCACACACACTCACAAATATACATATACATATATACGACGGGCTTCTTTCAATTTCCGTCTACCAAATCCACTCACAAGGCTCTGGTCGGCCCTAGGCTATAGTAGAAAACACTTGCCCAAGGTGCTACGAATATATGCATACCAGTCTGTCAAAGAATCGAACTCACAAATTAACGACCGTGAGCCCAAAACCTTAACTTCCCAACCACAGATTTTCGCTGTATTTAATGTACTGCGAAAATTTTCTACCTTTCTGAAAAAGCGAAATGAAAGATTTAGATTTATTTGGTTATACCTTGTGTTTGAAGAATGGTTCCAAAATTTTTCGCATTGCAATTGCTCCACCTGGCCATCGAGGAAAAGAAATTAAATAAAGCCGACCCTAAACCCCACCTTTGTTCCAAAATGATAATTAAATTGTTTTTTTTTTAAAATTTATAAATGACAATACTTGAATCAAAACTTTATTTTTCGGCGACTGATCTAATGATGATTGTAAACTCTCATCATTTCGGGGTCGATAAATTAAGTACCAGTTACGTACTGGAGTCGATCTAATCGACTGGCACCCTCCCCCAAAATTTTCGGGCCTTGTGCCGAGAGTAGAAAAGATTCTAAACCCTCTGTATGTTTACCTGAAACATTACAAACACACACGCGCGCACACACACACACACACACACACACACACACACACGTAAGCATGCACACACACACGTAAGCATGCACACACACACGTAAGCATGCACACACACACGTAAGCATGCACACATACACACACACACGTACTCACACACGTACTCACACACGCAAACACGTACACAGGTGCATATTTACACACGTACACATTTGCATGCATATATGTAGAGCATGATATACCAATATATGTGTGTGTATGTATGCACATATGCATGAATGTATGTAAGTATGTACATATACTTGTATGTCTCTATGCATTAGATGCATGCATACAAAATTAAAAAAAAGAAAAGAAAAAAAGAAACGCAGGAGGGACAATATATTAGCTATCGATTAGCTTCTGTTTGTTTGTTCATTTATGGCACCTGCAGAGAACAATTTATCGGATCTCACTGTGTTGGTCTTGGGGGGAAGAGAAAGGGGATGATAAATTCTTCAATATGGTTTTCGTCTGAAAGTCTTCTGTTCATATCTTCACTCCCAGAATCATTTAAAAACCTTGTGGAATGCTAACAAAATACCTGTCAATTATACTTGCTACGCGCTTCGTGGAACGCTGATATGAGCGTGGCATTTTTATTGTTTTGCTTTTCATTTTATTTTTTTCTATAGGGAATCGTATTAAAGCTCG
>NC_142931.1:143912866-143915366 GCF_046866305.1 Octopus bimaculoides
CGCTCTCCGCCGCTCTCCGCCCCTCATCGCTATCTTGTGAGCTTCTGTTTAACGAAGCGGAACAGTATTGGCATACACTTCACTATTGATATACTATAGATTTCCACCATCTACGAATGTAGAATCAATAGACCTGCTATCAATTTTTTATCGATTGTAGGAGCTCAGGAGCAAGTATATAACTGGTCCATCACGTGACCAGTTAGAAACAGCAGTCAAAACTAATTTAACGTGCTCAAAATAAAGGAAGAACATACTAAACAATGTAAATGCGGTAGAAAGTTACGTATATAAAGGCGGCGAGCTGGCAGAAACATTAGGACGCCGTTTGAAATGCTTAGCGGTATTTCGTCTGTCTTTACGTTCTGGGTTCAAATTCCGCCGAGGTCGATTTTGCCTTTCATCCTTTCGGGGTCGATAAATTAAGTACCAGTTGTGTACTGGGGTCGATGTAATCGACTTAATCCCTTTGTCTGTCCTTGTTTGTCTCCTCTATGTTCAGCCCCTTATGGGTAATAAAGAAATAAGAAACGTTTGCACGCCGGGCGAAATGCTTAGCGGTATTTCGTCTGCCGTTACGTTCTGGGTTCAAATTCCGCCGAGGTCAACTTTGCATTTCATCCTTTCGGGGTCGATTAAATAAGTACCAGTTACGTACTGGGGTCAATATAAGTGACTTAATCCGTTTGTCTCTTCTTGTTTGTCCCCTCTGTGTGTAGCCCCTTGTGGGCAATAAAGAAATAAGAAAGTTACATATATATTCTGCTGAGTTGTAAACTTCGGCGTGAAACAGGATGTGACAAGGATGATTTTTGAATTGCAAGTTAAACACATTTTTGTCAGCTGAGTGGACTAGCGCAACGATAAGTAAAGTATCTTACTGGGACTTGAACTCATGACATTACGATTATAGAATTTCAAAATGATATCCAAATGAGCGACATAAGGTTTATTCGACTTTATCAAAATCGTCCTAACGGCTTGTTCCTGCGCGGCTATCATTAGCGCATCGGTTTCTCGCTTCGGGATTCCACCCGTGAGCCACAGTTAGTCATTAAGCCAGGCGCCTTCTCAAGCAAAATAGTTTAGCAAGAATTTTCTGATAGTGCACATGATTTCCGTACATGGATCTGTGAACATTTGTTTTAGTTTATACATTTACGTTATTAACAGTATTTATAACATAATCAGTTCTATTATTGACAGAAAGCTTGGAGTTTTGATGGAGGACGCTGTGCTCGAATGGTACTTAATTTATTGAACACGAAAGGATGAAAGGTAATGTCGACATCGGCATCGAATTTGAGCTCAGAACGTAAAGTCGGAAGAAATGCCTTTCAATATTTTGTTCAGCGCACAAACGGTTCTGCCAACTCACCTATTTATGCCTCTATTACATACATAATGGACATGAAGATGGCATATGGCGTGCTTCAACCGAAACAGCTGTCAAGATATGACTATGACATCATTCCTTTTGTTTACTTATATTCTATGGAAATACACTCAAGCTTGTGTTTAATTGCCTTTTTATATAAAGGCACACACGCGTGCGCGCGTATCTATGTGTTTGTGTATAAATACACACATATATACACACATCTGACTGATGGGATAATACTGTGAATTATTATAACTGTCTAATTAAAGGTCACGTGAAACACTGAGTAACAGTTAGAAGATTTTTTAAAACTTTACTAAGATAATACGTTACTCTAGATTTTGGTAACCGAGTACTATTTATATTCCACATATGTGCTTCATTGAGTGTGTATGCGTGTGTGTGTGTGTGTGTGTGCATGCGTGTGTGGATGTGCGTGTATGTATCTATGAGTGTCTCCCCACGTGACCGATGTTCGACCAGGCCTGACCTTTCTTTCTTGGTTGGACTACAGTCCGTGCAACATCTATATTCCTTCCAGTGCTTGTTAAATCATATGTACTTCCATACACGCCAGCTTAATTTAATTCGTCTTTAGTTGAAAGACACCTGTTGTTAATGTCCTGTTATTTGTATTTGTGTAACATTTCTCTGTCCTTTTTGTCCGTCCTTGTTTTCGTATACATACGCTGCTTTCTTCCAAGAAATGTAATGCTCTTAACTTATTTTTTCCTTGAGTATAACCAACCGAAATTGCAAAGATAATCTGGTACTCGACTGAGGATAGAAACTCCGAATGATCCATCCTTCTTTTCCTTGTATCGTCTGTCTGGATATTTTGTTTCTTTTTTTTTTTGCTTCACCTAACTCTCTGGATGTTTTGCGTTCTTGTCCCATTTTTGTATATATATATATATATATATATATATATATATATATATATATATATATATATATATATATATATATGCATATATATATATGCATGCAAACACACATCCATGCTTACATGTATATGTAGATATACATGTACATATATATACATGTGGGTGTTCGGGCGTATGTTTTTGTTACATCAGTCATAATGAGCGTGTTATCCACTGTATGTGTATGTGTATA
>NC_142931.1:143925366-143927866 GCF_046866305.1 Octopus bimaculoides
CAACCACAAATATCATTACCACTGCCACTAACAGCATTACTACTACTACTACTACTACTACTACTACTAGATTGGCTCTGGTGGCGTTCAGGGTGGCGATGTTGGTGGATATTGTGTTGGGGAATGACAAGTTAATGACTTAAAATTTTGGAAATATATAAAAAAAAAAAAAAAAGCAGAAATGAAAATAAAAGACGCAAAAAAAAAGTGAAGAAAAAGAAATGTAAAAATGAAGTTTAAATAAAATGAAATTTAAATAAATTAAGTAAAATATGTTCCAATGAAATTAAACACATATATGTGTTTGTGTATGTGTGTGTATATATATATATATATATATATATATATATATATATGTACACGCACACATACACACACATATCTATTGCTACTCATCATGAAGTAGCAACAGAGGAAAACTTCAGCTAATATATATATACACACACACACACACACACACACACACACACACACACACATATATATATATATATATATATACACCTACCTACTTACCTACCTACCTGCCTGCCTACACACATATAAAAATATATAGACGCATATATACATATATACACTTACATATGTATATATACATATAGATATATGTTATGTATCCGCATATACATACGTATATAACATTTATATATACATGACCACACACACTTATACATATATACATACATACATATATATGTATGTTTATTTACATATACATATATACATATATATATTACATATATGTATTATATATATATATTATATATATATATTTATATATATACACACACACACATATTTACTCATAATTATATGTGCAAATAAAAAGAACGTTCCAGATATGAGAACGAAATAGGGAAAATTCCCCGAGGGCCGTTAATAATAAGTTCTTCGCTTGTATATTACTGCCCCCCCCTTCACGTCCGGCACCACAGGTAGCGGGGATGGACGGAAGTTCGTCTCTGCAGGATTCATGTTTCGATATGCTAAAAACAATAAATTCTCTCTAACTTTCATTGCTGTTCTGAAAAATATATCTGGAAAGAAATTATTAGAAAAGAAAATCTCAATAAAATATAATGAGATAGTTCAGAATATGTAAAGGTATAAAAAAAAATGCAACCACTATGATTATAATAATAATAATAATAATAATAATAATAATAATAATATTAATAATTTTACTTATTTGCCACAAGGGTGAAGGAGGAGGGAGACAGTACTGAGACAGAGATAAAATGTGGAGGTTTACATATAATAATGAAATGATAAAAATAGCGAAAGGTAAGTATATTCGATATAGCATACAAAGGTAAAAAACAAAAAGGCGAGAAGGATGATAGAGGTGTCGCCCTCCTGACACAGGAAACCTTCTAGGGATAATCAAGGAACCCTACTGTCTGAGATTTCCTTTTCTCCAACTCACAGGTCAACGTTTTTGCCATTTTCGCAACTTCTACCCCACCTTTCAATAAACTCACCCGAGGACAGCATTTCCCTCTCCACTCTCAATTTCCTTGCCTACACACACATATAAAAACATGTAGACGCATATATACATATATACATTGAAAAAGTCAATGATAATAATGATAATCTTTTCTACTCTAGGCACAAGGCCCGAAATTTTTGGGAATTGGGCCAGTCGATTAGATCGGACCCAGTACGCAACTGGTACTTAATTTATCGACCCCCGAGAGGATGAAGGGCAAAGTCGAATGATCAGTAAACAAGTGTCACCTTAGTCTGGTGGCTGTGGACAGCTGACACTTTCCATCATACCCAGCAAAATAAGCAGTGAGTTTTCATATAATGATAGTAATTATGATGATTATTTCATTTATTCGCCCCAGGGGTGAAGAATGCGGGGGACAATAGAAAGACAGATATAAAGTTTTGGGTTTACGTATAATGAAAGAAATTAAGTATACAGGGTATACACTAAAAAAAAGGGAACATAGCATAGAAACGTTAAAAAGAATGGTGGGGAGCATGATAGAGATGTGGCCCTCCTGGTAGAGGAAGGCCTCTAGGGATAATCGAGGAACCTTACTGTCCGGAATTTCCCTGAAACCCCAAGAGCAAATGCGCTCTCCAATTCATTCTCTCCAAATCACAGGTCTACAATGATAATGCAAAGATCCTGTGGGATTTTAGGATTCAGATAGAGAATAGGAAACCAAACATTGTGTTTATTGAGAAATAAAACAAACTATGCTGGATCATAGACATAGCATGCCCAGCTGACAACAAGGTATGCGATAAGGAAGAAAGAAAAGGCGATAGATATGACAGGTTAGCTTGGGAGGTTAAGCAGTTGTGGTCGCTGAAAAAGGTGGTAGTAGTACCAATTATTGTCGGAGCCCTGGGAACTGTGGGTAAAAATCTCAAATAAGGGCTGCAATAAGGGTGGAGCATTTACAGAAAACAGCACTGCTTGGAACCGCTCGAATACTCCAGAAGGTGCTCGAAAAATAAGAGGTGTTACCTTAGTTCACTG
>NC_142931.1:143940366-143957866 GCF_046866305.1 Octopus bimaculoides
TTATCTCTATTTCTAGGTCTTTGTATTTTGAAAGTTTCTCCATTTCTTTTAGAGAAACGTTGTCATCTGCTGGTATTGATACATCAATTAGAAAGCATTTTTTTCTTCATGATCTTTGACAACTATATCTGGTCTATTGACCTTAATTTCTCTATCTGTGTGTATTGGCATATCCCAGAGTATGGCTGCTTTCTCGTTTTCTTTGACTTTTCTGGCCTGTGTTTATACCATCTTTTTTATGTTTTTATTCCATAGTGTTGGCATAGCTCCCAACACTATGGAAGTTGTTGTTATTATTATTATTATTATTATTATTATTATTATTATTATTATTATTATTATTATTCTTTCAGTTTCTTATTTCTTTATTGCCCACAAGGGGCTAAACATAGAGGAGACAAACAAGGACGGTCAAAGGGATTAAGTCGATTACATCGACCCCAGTGCGTAACTAGTACTTAATTTATCGACCCCCGAAAGGATGAAAGACAAAGTCGACTTCGGCGGAATTTGAACTCAGAACGTAACGGCAGACGAAATACCTATTTCTTTACTGCCCACAAGGGGCTACACACAGAGGGGACAAACAAGAACAGACAAACGGATTAAGTCGATTATATCGACCCCAGTGCGTAACTGGTACGTAATTTATCGACCCCGAAAGGATGAAAGGCAAAGTCGACCTCGGCGGAATTTGAACTCAGAACGTAGCGGCAGACGAAATACCGCTAAGCATTTCACCCGGCGTGCTAACGTTTCTGCCAGCTCAGAGCTTCTTTCAGTTTCCGTCCACCAAATCCACTTCCAGATCTTTGGTCGGCCTGAAGCTATTACAGAAGACACTTTCCCAAGGTGCCACGCAGTGAGACTGAACCCGGAACCATACGGTTGGGTAGCAAGCTTCTTACGACACATCTTTGTGTTAATTCCTTATTTAGGTGTTTGTTGAGTTTTATTTTGGTGGTGCGTTGTTTATAAAGCATTGTGTTTGAAGTATTTTTCTTTCATTTGAGATTAGGATATTTTTTCTTGCGGTAACACATGTTTGTTACAGCATTAAAAAAAAACTTTTCTCCTCCAAATGCCTTCGTTGCATTGTGAAATATATTTTATATCTGCGTCTGTATATGTTTTGCGAAATCTACAAACTGTATTATTTCATACTGCTAAATCTACATACTGTATACATACTAGTATCTTTAAAAGTGCTAATGTTGTTAAATAACGAAAGCTTTGTTTCTGTTTTCGAACTGATTTTGTTGCGATTGTCGAAGTTTGTAAATATGTATTTGTTTTCTTCATCGACGGGAAAGTATTTTCTGATAATTATTGGTAGATGGTCTGTGAGTGGTAGCGAGGAGCAGAAAGTGGAGATCTATTGTTGCTGTGATTTCTTTATCTATGAATTTATTTTACCAACATTGTGTTCCGAATAAACAAAATTAAACTCTTTAATTCAGGAGCAAAACTCCACAAAACAAACAAAAGCATGACTCTTTTATTTTCTACAATCATCAGAAATAAAATATAGTCTGTACATCATCCAGCATTTGAGAATTAGTTATGCGACGATGAACTGATAGTTAAAGGTTTTGAAAATCTGCATTGGTCAAACTCAGTTCACTCCAAACTCTGCAATGGACGTATTGACCGAAATTTCCAGCATCTCATATATTGATAAATATATAGGCGCAGGCTGTGTGGTAAGAAGCTTGCTCCCCAACCACATGGTTCCGGTTTCAGTCCCACTGCGTGACATTTTAGACAAGTGTCTTCTACTATAACCCGTGTGTGTGTGCGTGTATTTGTGTGACGGCGTTTGTCCCCCCACCTACCATCATTTGATGTTGGTCCGCTTACGTTCCTGAAACTTAGCGGTTCGGCGAATGAGACCGATAGTATAAGTACAAAGCTTACAAAGAATAATTCCTGGGATCGATTTGTTCGATCAAAGGCGGTGATCAGGCATGGCCGCAGTTAGATGACCGAACCAAATAAAAGAACGAATATAATTTTTTTTCATTATACATGCTTAAGTCATTGGACAGCGGTCATGCCAGGGCACTTCGAAAGGTTTAATTGACAAAACACGACCCTAGCACTTATTTTCAAAATCTGGTACTTAATCTGTTGACCTCTTTTACCTGTGAAGCAAACACGAAGGCAAAGAGGTTTAAAAACAGGTTCGTTAAATGAATGCAGTAGGGATGAAGCTGGTGTGTGTCGGGGAAAAAAGTAGATGTGATGAATAGAAAGAGGCAAGGGAAGAGGAAGCGCATATTAGGAATTCGATGTGATCTGAACTGTTCTTGGTCGGGTGCAGACAAGGAGAACAATTAAAGAGGGTCTGTAACCCGCTCGACTACATTTAACGGGCAGACAATTATTCAGTGAACGATGTAAACGGACACACAAATACGCGCATTTACACATACAGCAACTACCTCCAATACACGTAACTGGTGGGAGAGAAAGAGAGAGAGAGGGAGCGAGGAACAGAAGAAAAGAGAGAGTAGAAGAATGAGAGGAAATAGGATTCAGCACAGTTTTCGTCCACCAAATTCCACGCCCAGGATGTTGAGAAGACCTGTGTGTAAGAGTACCACCAAGTGGAAACGAACCCAGCACAGCTTTTTTTGCACAGAGACCTTCATGACCACCAAGCCAAGCTTGGTGAGGGTGCACGTGCACGCATGTATATACGCATACATATGTGTGTATATCTATCTATCTATCTATCTATCTATCTATCTATCTATCTATCTATATATATATATATATATATATATATATATACATATACATATGCAAGCATACACACGTACACACGTAAATACAAATGTGAGTGTATATATATATATATATATATATATATATATATATATATATAAGCAATGTTAATTCTCTAAATGAAGTATTAACAGTAACTGCACGATAAAGTGTAGTATATTGCCACTTAAGTGTGGCTGACCCCTAGGGGTGGATGTTACTGTTGCTTTTAGCCCCAGGAGGACATCTCCTCCAGCTGGCTTATCGACACACGACTGTGTCCTGTTTGCCAAGGGAGTTATCCCTCTCACCGCGACCAGCAGCACGAACGTTCGTGCTGGTCGCGGTGAGAGGGATAACTCCCTTGGCAAACAGGACACAGTCGTGTGTCGATAAGCCAGCTGGAGGAGATGTCCTCCTGGGGCTAAAAGCAACAGTAACATCCACCCCTAGGGGTCAGCCACACTTAAGTGGCAATATACTACACTTTATATATATATATATATATGTATATATAAATTTGGATGTTTAGCTATATATATGTATAAATATATGTGCGTGTGTGTATATATATTTATATATATATATACATACATATGTATATATATATATATATATATAGAGGGAGGGAGGAAGAGAGAGAGAGAGAGAGAGAGAGAGAGAGAGAGAGAAAGAGAAAGAGAGAGAGAAGGTGAAGGAGAGATAGAATGAATGAAAAAAAAAAAACTAAAAGAAGTGTGTTCAGTGAGAAGAGAGCCAGAGAATATGATATGAAGGTATTTTCTACACAAGGGAGGAGAGAGGTGTGTAATTTGAGATACGAAAGAATGTACTGTTAGGATTCAAAAGTATTAAACAAACACACGCCAAAGAGAAGAAAACTGAAGCTAGAAAGAAAGAAAAATATCATAAGCAAAATAATAATACAAATATACACACCAAATAATAACAAATAAGAAAAAGTAAAAGAAATCGAAGGAACAAAGCAAAGATGGCGGAGAAAATGTCGTCTGCATAATTGAAGAAAAGAAAACAATGAGTAAAATATAAAGAAATTGATGAAAATACTGAAATAATATATGAAGGAAGAATGACTGAAGGGAAGGAAGGAAGTGGAATAAAAAAAGAGAAAGAAATTCGGATGTTGTGAAGAATAGAAAAGTTAGATAAGAAGCTGTGATATAAGTACATAAATGTTTTAGTAAGAGACTTTGCCGAAGACAGCTGAGTTAATGATAGAAAAGAAAATGGAGAGTTTTCTTCAGAACAAACACATACCTCAACTGGCAATTTGCACGCCCGCCTAGGTGTGATTGTGTGAGTTTATATACACACACACATATGTATACACGTATAAACGTATATATCCATACACGCACAGATATATATATAATGTATGTATGTATATGTATATGTATATGTATATGTATATGCATATGTATATGTATATGTATATATATATATATATATATATATATATATATATATATATATATATATATATATATATATATATATATATATACATATATACATATATATATATATATACACACATTTAGATATGAATATATATATATAATTACATATATTTAAATATATTTTATAAATACAAGTGCGTGTATATGTATATAATGTATGTATATAAATATGTGTGTATATATACATACACACACACACACACACACACACACACACACGCATATATATATATATATATATATATATATATATATATATATATACATAATTACATATATTTAGATATATTCTATAAATCCAAGTGCGTATATATGTATATAATGTATGTATATAAACATGTATATATATATATATATATATATATATACATATTTATGCATATACACAGACATAAATATGGAAGCTGATGTGTACGTTCTTGTGTGACGTACTGGCACGTGTGCCTGCATGTATAAACCACTTTCCATGCTTACCCCCAACCCTCCAATATATTTGTTTGTGTTTCTGAGTATAATATGTGTGTTTGTGTATGTGTGTGTGAGTACTTGTTTATATCTTTCGTTCCGTGCGTATTTACACACTCTTTCATGGAGGTGTCCTCATGTACTTTGACAATTATAGCTACCTATGTGTCATTTACTGGAAGATCACCCATGACCAACCAAATTATTCGAGAATGGCGTTCCAACAGTGACCATCTAGGCTATACTTCTATTAACGCTTCAGCTAAAGTTTTATTTTTCTAAGATATTTTGCTAAGATATCGTAGATATTTGGTGTCTCTTTCTAGGAATTCAGTCGACCATGGAAGAACTCCATTGCTGGTTCGGCATAAATGGTAGACATTATATATATATATATATATATATATATATATATATATATATATATATATATTTCTCTTTTTAACTTGTCTCAGGCATTAGGCGGCGGCCTTACTGGGCGAGCAATATGCATCAATATGGATGCCAATAATTATTACCTGCGTAGTTCTTATTAGATCACTCTCTTTTTGCAAAACCGCTAAGTTATGTGGGCGTAAACCGAGAAACACAGGTTATCAAGCTTTCAGAGACAAACATACTCTTACACTCTCATATACACGCGCGCGCGCACACACACACACGCACACGCACTCACACACAAACACACACATATACTTTATATATATATATTTATATATATATATATATATATATATATATACACGTATATATGAATATATATATACATATATATATATATATATGAATATATAGATATACACATACATGTATATATACATACATATATATATATCTATACATATATATATGTATATACATACACATATATATATATGGTATAAATATACACACATATATATAAGGTATATATATATATATATACATATATATATATATATATATATATATATATATATATATATATATATATATATATATATATATATATATATATATATATATATATACACATACACAAACACACACACATATTTATATATATAAAAGGTTTATATACATTTATTATCCGGTAAACTTATATATGTCTTTATGATAACGCATTTAATTATTTACCTATTGTCGTATGATCGACACGTGTATAGGGGTGGGCAAACGCATTATAAACTTTTCGCTATTTATTTATTTATTTGTGTGCGTATTTATCGATGTACGAAGGTATATATATATATATATATATATATATATATATATATATATATATCAATATATTCATACATATTTCTCTGTATATACCAGTATGTGTTCTTGAATGAACATGTGCTAATTTACATTGATATGTGTTCTCTCACTTAGACACACGGACATATAAAAACAGGTTACTTTCTGACTGAATATCTCTGAACACATAGACATCCATATATATATACATATATATATATATATATATATATACATATATATGTATATATATATAGGTATATAAATACCCTCACAGTTTTATATATGTATATATATACATATATATATTAAAGCTTACATACATGCATACTCACAGATGAATATCTACACGTGCCGTTCTCTCACACATAAATGCGCTCTTCCCATACGTCATCGATATATAGCCACACATACACACACCGGCACACATGTATACGTATTGGTATATAAATGTGTGTGTGTGTGTATCAGTGTGTATGGAGAGAGAGAGAGAGAGAGAGAGAGAGAGAGAGTCTCTCACATACAAATGTTGAAAACCAAAAGGAAAGATAACACAGAATTAGAACAGAAGACAAGAGAAAAACGAGACAACAACAACAACAACGTCAACAACAACAACAACAACAACAATAATAAAGTCTTTAACAACAAAGACAACAATAGCAAGATGAGTAAAAATAATATAAACACTAATGGCAACAATAAAACAGTAACAACATAATTGTATGCAACGCTCAGACACCCATACACACAAACACACAATGATATATATATATATATATATATATATATATATATATATATATATATATATATATATATATATATATATATATATATATATATATATATATATATATATGTATGTATATATATGTGTGCGTGTATATATCGACATATATACATATGTGTGCATACGCATATAAATATATATAAGAGGCACACATATATGAATATATATATATATATATATATATATATATATATATATATATACGTGTAATAATAATAATAATAATAATAATAATGATAATGACAACAATGATGATGATGATGATGATGATGATGCGTCTGCGTGGTATATAACATGATTTTTGTTGATGTCGTGTCGCTCTATTTCCGGTTCCGTTGTGGAACGTGACATAAGTGAAGTGAAATCCAACTAAGGAATCCCGATGTATCACGGTCTGCATTTCTTATTTCTCACCTTCATCCCTCTCTTCTTCATCTATCTCTCTCGCTCTCAGACATACACACATTCTCTATCTCTCTCTCTCTCTCTCTCTCTCTCTCTCTCAGTATCTCTCTTTCTCAGGCGCTCTCTCTCTCAGTATCTCTCTTTCTCAGGCGCTCTCTCTCTATCTCCACTGCTCTCTCTCTATCTCCACTGCTCTCACTCACCCTCCTTTCTTTCATACTCTCTCATAATCTCCCTTTTTCTCTCGCTTGCTCCCACTCTCTCTCTCTGTGTCTTCATCGTCCAGGCTCTTCCTCCCTCTCTCTCCCTCTGTCTTTGTCTCTATTTCTCATTCTCTTGACTCCTTTGTCTTTCTCTCTCTGTCTCTCTTTCCGTTCCTCTCACTTATCTCTTTTCTCTCTCCTTCATTTTCTCTTTTCATCTCTCTTTCATTCCCTCATGGCCTCTCTCTTTCTCATACACCTCCTTTACTCATTAACTACCCCCATCCCCCGTTGTCTCCTTTTATACACAAACGTCTTTCTTTCTCCCTCTTCCCCCACCTCTTTTGCTGTCACTCTCCCCCATAATCTCTCACTTCGCTGTGTCTCTCTGTCACAGTCTCTCTATCTCTCGGCTTTCCACTCTCTATTTTCTTTCTCACATCACCCACTCTCTCTCTTTCTCTCTCTCTCTCTCACAAGCGTACTTTCATAACTTCCTCCTCTCTATCTTTCTCTCTCATGCACACACACACACACGCACACACACACACGCACACACTCTCTTTCTCTCCCTTTCTTTCTCTCTGTTTCTCCTACACTCACACCTGTCGTCTGCTAACTCTCTCCCACACTTTATTGTCAATAACGTCGCCATGTTTTCCATCAAGTCTACACATTTCCACCATCGTTGTTATGATTATTAAACCAGTTATTTTTCCTTTTCTATTTTAATGAAAACCATTCTACTTTCATCTCACCCCTCTCACCTCACTCTCATTATTTTAGATCATCAATAAAGTTTAAATTATCTAATTATCTTCCATTTCTCCCTTTCACGTAAACCAGGGTTTCGTAAGCTGGAATAAATTTTGCCTACCCGGTAGGTAATTCTGCTGACACCGGATTTGCACTTATTCTTTTTGTTCATTATTATTTCTAAAATATCTAAACTTGAGTAGAATATTCGAAATAGACCTACATTGTGAAAAATACTCAATTTTTTCTTTTGCCCACTTTAGATTTAATGATCTGTATACTTGTTAATTATTGTGTTGTAAATGAAGTAGTCTTATTGGAAAGATTTTCTTTGCACCTGGTTTCTGTTCATCATTAGTTCGTAAATACATGAATTAACATTATTATGTGTTATTTGTGTTGTTAGTTTTATTTCAAATGAAGAATTTTTAAAATCAGTATTTTATATTTTCACATTTTTCGGTTGTTTTATTATGGTAGAAGTGTGAATACAGTCTGTATTTAGAGTTGTTTGATTCGCAATGTATTTAACAACAACCTCTGTATTTATTCTTCTGCATAGAGGCAACGAGGAAACGTCAGCGACGTCATTTGACTGTGTAGAAATAACAGTTAAATCACCTTAACAATCACACCTCACCGAATGTGATGTTCAGTTAAATTTATTATGAAAGAGAAAACGCTAGAAGAATATGTTTAAGACATCTGATCATAGGTTTGACGGATCAGGAGGAAATCGGGGTAACATACAGCAGAAGCAGTAGCAGCAGCTGCTAGAACATAAACAACATCTGATCCTCCTCCTTTTGATCATAATCATCATCGTCATCGTCATCATCATCAACGTCATTGTCGTCATCGTCATCATCATCGTATTTTATTTGCTCTAATCTTACTACTACTACTACTACTACTACTACTACTACTACTACTACTACTACTACTACTACTACTACTACTACTACTACTACTATCTGATACAGTGCCTGTGGTTGTATGATGCTTGGACTATCCTTGCTTGTATGTGAACTTTGCATTGCTCCTTGTTCTCTCTATTCACAGATGTTGATCGTCTTTAATTTACCTCCATCCTACCATCAAGTTTAATGTCTCTAACTAACTCCCACAACTTCGAACCAACAAACAAACTAATATATGAGTCAATCGACCGTGTATAAATAGCAGTCAAACCTTCCTCGAATCACATCACAACAGCATAAAAATGGTAAGATATAATACATTAATAACATACTCCCACGTAGCCGTACTAAGACAAAATGGTAAAAAATGAAATACTCTTCATTGCTTTGTTCTGCTCGAGCAGGATTTATTTGGAGCTTTGCAGTAACAACAATAATCTCTGTAGTTTGGGATGCCCTCAAAAATCTTTCCCCTGAAAATATTTTGTTCAGATGCTGAAAATTTCTTTATTTTGAATCGAAGCACAATGCCATATTGTTCATCTTGGCGATTCCCACCTGTAACTTTTGGCTTATTTAACACTTTCATCTTTAGTTTCCCTCTGAGATCTGTCTCATATTCATGTTTATTCTCATGTTAGTTTGCATAATATTATTTATTTAAACCTGGGAAGACTGTAGCTGAGAAATATGTAGGTAGTATAGAAAAGTATTCCACTCAAATTCATATATCGTATTTCTGTTCTATTCACGAGTCTTAAGGAACAAAGTCTGGGCCATTATGTAGGATGTTTTCATTTTTAACAAGTACAGGTTTATTTCTTTAAGGCCATACAGTAGATTTCCAGGTTAATTATTCGCATTGTTAATACTTCACGTGTCTTATTATCCTTGAAACCGTATGTCGGTGAAAACGAAGATCTTCGTACCGTTCATCATTTTCTGGCAGGTCTAAACTTGTCTACTAGTGATTTGATATGCGATATTTTAAGTTTTTACACGTCGTGGCCATTCTAATTTTGAAAGATGATATTTGCTGTATATTATTTATAACATGGAGCCAAAAGCAATATCACTCTACTCATAAGTTAAGCTTTTAATCACACAAGTATCCTTCAGCTTTTTCATCCGATGCTTTCAACATAACACTTTGGGACACCCTAAAAATCATGAGATCCAACGTATTGGCAATCTTCCCAGCCAGCAAGAGCAGGCTGTGGATAGGAATTAGACAGTAAACACCCTGTGGCTACTCAAGCATTAGCTACATACATGTTTAAACAATGCTGTTTCTACTCAATCAGCATGGGTATATCTATCTATCTATCTATCTATCTATCTATCTATCTATCTATCTATACTTGTTTCAGTTATTTGACTGTGGCCATGCTGGAGCACCGCCTTTAGTCGAGCAGATCGACCCCAGGACTTATTCTTTGTAAGCTTAGTACTTATTCTATCGGTCTATTTTGCCGAACCGCTAAGTTACGGGGACGTAAACACACCAGCATCGGTTGTCAAGTGATGTTGGGAGCACAAACACACAAACATACACACACACACACATAATACATACATACATCCATATATATATATATATATATATATATATATATATATATATATATATATATATATATATATATATACAACGGGCTTCTTTCAGTTTTTCGTCTACCAAATCCACTCACAAGCTATCTATCTATCTATATATCTATCTATCTATCTATCTATCTATCTATCTATCTATCTATCTATCTATCTATCTATCTATCTAGTCAACACCGAAAGTCTGTGTCTAACCAAATAACGCCAGTAAACATCTCTATTCAACCCACATTAAAGCGTTTATCAAATCCAAGCCAACAAACAGCCTATGTACTGCTCGTGCCTAGCTTATAATATACTGTGTCCAGCTAGAGGACGTTTCTTTCCAATATATTTATCGTGTCACTGTAATCATCGGTAGCGTGTGGTTTTTCAATCGAGATATATATAAGTTTTGTCTCTCTTCAGTTGACCTCGCGAAACCAGTGCATCCTCAATAGACATCCGGAGATCCATCGCCTGTGTCTATCTAATTAACAAACACGGTGACCAAACAATAGAAATCTACCAAATTATATTGAGAAGGTTAAAGGTTACAGTATTATGAAAAACCTCAACAGAGAACATTAAAATAAAGCAACGGTCTGCGATATCACACACTTGTCTCTCTGATTTTCAGCTGAAATGTCGAAGGTTATCATACTTAACTATAGTGCTTGTAAGCCGTATTTCTGTATGATATCTCGTTAAAGGGCATTACTCTTCTAAATATCTTCTTTTCAATCATTTTAGTTTCGACAAGGAACCAATTCTGATCTCTGTAGTCATCTGCACGGAACCGTTAGATGATCTTATTAAAGGTTTTTCTCTCTTTCGATGTTAAAAGCCAAAGGTTCTAAAGACAACCGAGATAAATTCTTGTAGTTCTAGAGAATGCTGATATACATCTGGGTGTAAGGTTAGTTGAGGTCGGAGAAGATGAGGCTGAAGCTGGTAGAGAGAAAGAAATTGAGAAAGAGAAGTGAAGGAAGAAGAAAATAATTAGAAGATTCGAGAATTACAATCGTGGTGGTGGCTACAACAACATTATTAGTATTAACAATGCTAATGAGCGGAGTGGTAGTGGTAATAGTAGTAGATATAGTAGTAGTAGTAGCAGCTGCAGCGTTGGTGATTGTGACGGTGGTGGTGGTGGTGGTGGTACAGCAGCAGCAACAGCAGCAGCAGCAGTAGTAGTAGTAGTAGTAGTAGTAGTAGTAGTAGTAGTAGTAGTAGTAGCTGCTAATATTGTTGTTTGTTGAAATAACAAATAAGCAGAGAGAGAGAGAGAGAGTGAGAGAGAGAGGGGAGGGAGGGAGACAGACAGACAGAGAAAGAGAGATGGAGAAAGAAAGAGAGAAAAGAGAGGGAGAAAGGGAGAGAGAAAGAAAACAAGACAAAGAGAGAGTGAAAGAGGGAGAGAGAGAAAGAGAGAGAGAAAGAAAAGAGAGTGTGTGTGTGTGAGAGAGAGAGAAAGTAAAGAGAGAGTGTGTGTGTGTGTGTGTCAGATAGAGAGAGAGAGAGAGAGTGAAAGAGGGAGAGAGAAAAGAGAGAGAGGGAAGAGTGGAGATGGTAAAGAGGGAAAAGCATTGGAAGAAAAGAAAGAGAAATATAAAAAAAAACGAAGAAAAGGAAAGAGGAAAAAATAAGAAGGAAGAGGAGCAGACGAGAGGCGGGGGAAGAAAAGAATGGGTGGGGGAAGAGAAGAGGGAAGAGGGAAGGAAGAGAGGTGGAGGATAAACTGCAAAAAATTTGAAGAAATCGAAAAACACGTAGCAACACGCAAACACACACGCATAAAACCACACATATACACACATAGATTAATGTACCCATCCAGATGCGTTCTTTTTCCTTCTTCTCCTCCACCCAGCGCTATATCTTCGGTTACTATGTCTTACTTCTGCCCTCTGCTGTCACTTGTTCCTCTCTCGTCATACATTCGCTTCGTTCAGCAATTCTCTTCTTGCTCAACTTATGCTGTCACTCTCTCTCTCTTTTCTCCATCATAGTGACGTCAGAGATACATCATAGTGGTGCGAGAGACACACCAACGTCATTACTGCTATGACTTATAATTAAGTGTTCCCAGAACGTTCGATTAAAACGCTGCTGGGTCTTGGGAGATTGGTGAATCAAAGTTCGGATCGGGATGACACTATTCTTGCCGCGGGCAAGGGAGATCTCACTGAAGCTGGTGCCACGATGAAATGCACCCAGTGTAAACTGTAAAATGTTGGTGCAATGAAGGGCATCTGAGTATAGGCATCTTACGAAAAACTGGGGCATATAAGGGAGCACATTAATCTATGTGTGTATATGTGTGGTTTTATGCGTCAGACCATGTCAGAGAAAAAAAGTGGATACACACACACACACACTCAAATACACACATATATATGTATTAATATCTATCTATCTATCTATCTATCTATCTATCTATCTATCTGGTGTGTCCTAAACTTGAACGAGATTGATTTCCGCAAGAAGCCCGCGAAACTGTGAGTCAGATAGAGCCGAATCAAATCCATTTCAACTGCTGCTGCTGCTGCTGCTGCTACTACTACTACTACTACTACTACTACTACTACTACTACTACTAATAATAATAATAAATGTGCATATATATATATATGTACCACAACAAATATATAAATAGATACGAACACACACACACACACACACACACACATATGTATACATACATGCAAAACAGATGCATATATACGTACATTTACGTATAAATTTATCATTATGTATATTATGTTCATACCGTATACGTATATAAGTGTGTGTATACTTGTAAGGCTGTATTTGTATGTGTACATAGATTTACATATAAGTATACATAATACATATATTTTATATGTATATGTATTATTACATATATATGTACACAGGTATTTATATATATATATATATATATATATATATATATATATATATATATATATATATATATATATATATATATTTATATATATATATATACACGTATATATTTATATATATATATATATATATATTAAATAAAACGTACACACGTATCTGTAAGCTTAAAAAATTGAAGAGTAGTTACATAACAAAAGAGAGGACTAAATCGATATACTTTCGAGGGAGAAGAGATATTTATAAAATTATAGCTCTTGTGTGGTTAATATGACTTCGTAGAGAGGTAGAGTTATGCAATGAGCACTATAATTAAATTAAATATGTGTAAATATATAATTTCAGCGGTGGTAGGGTGGGGTGCTGTTTCCTCGGGATATCGTGTGCACATGAAGAACATGTCGTTAAGCGGGTGTTAATAAACAGCGAAGTATATATAGATATATATATATATATGTAGAGAGAGAGAGAGAGGATGTTTAACCGTGTTGTTAACATGATGTTGAGTGAGTGAGTGGGCGTTTGAGAGAGGAATAGAGAGGAGTTAACGGAAAAGGTAGAGCTATATAAATGTAGAGAGATGCTGAGAAATTGATGAGATACAAAGAAAGATGTACATACAGAAATAGACAAATAGGTGTCGGCATACACACACACACACACACACACACACGTATATAGATACATACGGAATATTCGTATTGTTATATATATTACTATTTCTCCATCCATCCATCCATCCATCCACCCATCTATCTATCTATCTATCTATCTATCTATCTATCTATCTATCTATCTATCTATCTATGTAACTGCATATATATATATATATATATATATATATATATATATATATATATATATATATATATATATATATATATATATATATATATGTATGTATATATATGTATATGTATATATGTGTATATGTATCTCTGTCCGTATGTGCATTGGTATGTATGCATTCAATCAGGAGCAAATTGTGTGATGGAAGCTTCGACAAGCAGATATGCAGGCGTATCAATATACAGAGATGCAGAGAAATTGATGGAAACAAATATATACATACAACAATAAATATATAGGTGTCTACATATATATATATATATATATATATATATATATATATATATATATATATATATATATACACACACACACACACACACACACACACACACACACACACACACACACACACATACATATATATATAAATATATATATATATATATATATATATACACCCACTCACAGTATAAACTGATAATTACATACATGCATAAATAGATAATATGAGAGCGAGAGTTAGTGAGATCATCTAATAATGCAATGTAATTATATGAGAAGTTATCCAATGAAAACGACCAACAATTAACTTAGTAACGTCGTACCTGACACCGCTTAACGGTTTTGTGATGTCTAAGGTTTAGCTGTAACTTGCTAAAAGGTAGCTGCACAACACGAACATAAACACACACACACACACACACACACACAAGCAAACAAACACATTCTCATACATGCGTAGACAAGATGTTATTTAATGCACACACAGGAGCATTGAAATGGACAGCCATATTCAAACACACACGCATCTATCTATGTATATCTTTATCCATACGTCTGTCTGTTTGTCTGTCTCTCTATCACTCAATCTATCTATCTATCTATCTATCTATCTATCTATCTATCTATCTATCTATCTATCTATCTATCTTTCCACGGCCAAACCTAAACTGTCCTCCCCTCCTTTTACACGAGAACATTACTGTGTGATACACGATCCCTATTGATCGCCCCTTCTTTTTTTTTTTTCCGATCCCTTTTGATCGTACTCCCCCCTTTTCCTTCCTACGATCCCTTTTGATCGACCCCCCCTTTTTTCCC
This sequence comes from Octopus bimaculoides, assembly GCF_046866305.1. Taxonomy (NCBI): domain Eukaryota; kingdom Metazoa; phylum Mollusca; class Cephalopoda; order Octopoda; family Octopodidae; genus Octopus; species Octopus bimaculoides. The sequence continues at coordinate 143,955,749 of NC_142931.1, forward strand.
CTTCCCCTCCCAAAAAGAAAAGCTCTACATTGTATTTGTCCCATCTTCGTTGAGCCCTGTGTGGCTAATAAAAGAAATGTATCTATCTATCTATCTATCTATCTATCTATCTAGCTTTCGATAGGGTAGACCATCAATACTTGGAGGCTGTCCTCATAGCAGCCGGCTTCGGTCCCATTTTCCGCGGCTGGATGGCTGCCTTGTACAGAGGCATCCGTTCGGTAGTTCGCGTCAATGGGCATCTATCAAGACCCTTCGACATTGCACGTTCGGTCCGTCAGGGATGCCCCCTCTCGTCGCTTCTGTACGTGTTGACTCTCGAGCCACTACTGCGGAAGCTGGCGACGCTGAGGGGCATCCCGCGAGAGTTGGGATGCGGGACGAGCGTGTCGGCATACGCGGACGACGTCACCGTCATAGTGTCTAGCCAAAAGCACATCGAGCTTGTCGGCGAGACACTGAGAGACTACGAAGCGGTAACGGGAGCGAAAATCAACCGGGATAAGTCAGTGGGCTTGCGGCTCGGCACCTGGAGAAGCAACCCCATGCCGTCAAGTAGCGCCTCCGTCGTGGGACGTTGGACTGACGGTCCGGTTGAGATGCTCGGGGTCTGGTTTGGTCCAGACCTCCAAACGGAGAAGAACTGGGACGAGATAACGAGAAGGGTGGCCACTCTAGCCCGGCAATGGGCCGAGAGGAAGCTTTCCCTGAAAGGTCGGGCGGAGGTGGCGAACACGTACATCGCGTCCGTCATCTACTACCGCCTGACCGTCGTTCCTTGTCCCGACCCTACCATCACCAAACTGGAGCGCATCCTCTTCCGCTTCTTGTGGAAAGGAAGCGTTCCGATGGTTAGGCGATCCGTTTGCTGCCAACACCCGTTAAAAGGAGGACTGGGCATGCCGTGGTTGATGATGCGCAGACACGCGCTGAGACTGCGACATCTCCGGCTCTACGTAGACAGCGGTGAACAGGTGTGGTCACCGTTTGTGCGGCGCGCTTTCCCGCAGCTCGTCTCCATGACCGAACTGCAGTCATGGATCAAGAAGAGGCCGAGGAAGGGCGAATGGCACCGCGAGTGTCGCGCTGCTCTTCGGCAACTCCAACAACCCGGGTCAACCTTGAGCGACTGCATCACAACTAACGCATTCTATAGTGGATTAGTGGAGGGAAGGTACGACGACGATCTCGGGGCGAACCTGGGCGTCGACGAGGAATACCTGACCCGCCTGTTTAAGACGACCTTCGGGCCGGGACCTATGGACAACTTCCAGAGATCCCTGGCCTGGCAGTGCTATCGAGAAGCACTACCCGTTCGGGATAAGCTCTACAGGCATGGCTCGAGAAACACGGGGCCGACCTGTCCGAGATGCCGGCAGAGCGACGAAACCGTTCTGCACGCACTCGTACAGTGTCCCACCATTTCCGAGCTGTGGGCTTACGTCGAACAACTGCTATCGCGTGTGGGACGAGTCGGTCTATCAGCCGAGTCTATCGTGAATATTGTCGCGCCTCCTTCCTTTAAACGGGAAGGAAGAGCTATTTTCATCGTACTTGTGGCTATGGCGAAAGAATGTGTATGGTGGACGCGTCTGAAAGGTCTAGAGACAAAGACTTTCCTCTCTGGGCAATCTCTCATCAACTTCTTCAAGTATCACCTGAAGAGGAAGTTGAGAGTAGAAAGGGAAGTCTTGTCTAGTGAATGCTTCAAAAAAAGATGGGTGAATGTAGCAAGGATGGCACGTGTGAACGACGGAGCCATCTTGAGCATAACCCTATGAACAAGAAAAAAAATAAAACAAAAAGGCAAAAGAGAGTCACTTACTGTTATAGTTTCTTCAATGAGAATATTGACCAAGGTTACCGTGGTCTTTTCCGTGGGCTTTTCCTTCCACGGCTAAACCTAAACTGTCCTCCCCTCTTTTTACACGAGAACATTACTGTGTGATACACGATCCCTATTGATCGGCCTTTCCTTTTCTTTTTTTTTCGATCCCTTTTGATCGAACTGCCCCTTTTTCCCTTCCTACGATCCCTTTTGATCGACACCACCAATTTTTTTTCCTTCCTTCCCCCTCCCAAAAAGAAAAGCTCTACATTGTATTTGTCCCATCTTCG
>NC_142931.1:143962866-143965366 GCF_046866305.1 Octopus bimaculoides
GAAAGTGCGAGCATGACCTTTCCTTGAGATGTCATCAGTAGCCTGATGATCTACGAACCTGTTTGTGGTGCGATACACAAACATCATGACCTGCCTTGTGAAGACCAACAATAGTTATACGGTTTTCTTTGACACGCCACTCCATTGTTAAATACAAAAATTAGATTAGTTAACACCTAAAATACAATGCAGAAGGTTTATTAGCTAATGAATTATACAAAGGATAAATATGTTAGGTGCAAAAACGTATGAAAATTTAAAGGAGAAAATTTGTAACAGTATTTATGTTTATACCTGGTAGAGGTAAATCTGCTTATCTCAGTTACGCATGTGCCTATAAATAATATGTTTATAAGCTGTGTTTTCCGAGGACAGTTCAGAATTTTATTTAATCAGTGATGATATCCCAACGCAGGACTGAAACTTACTCTGCTCATCTTTCTGTTTCCGTAAATAGATTTTATACATAATAGTTGTAGGCGTAGGAGTGGCTGTGTGGTAAGTAGCCTGCTTACCGACCACATGGTTCCAGTTTCAGTCCCACTGCGTGGCACCTTGAGCAGGTATCTTCTACTATAGCCTCATTCCGACCAAAGCCTTGTGAGTGGATTTGGTAGACGGAAACTTAAAGAAGTCCGTCGTATATATGTATATATATATATATATATATATATATATATGTGTGTGTGTGTGTGTGTGTGTGTGTATGTATATATATATATATGTATGTATATATGTGTGTGTCTGTATGTTTGTGCGTCTGTGTTTGTTCCACCCCGCATCGCTTGACAACCGATGCTGGTGTGTTTACGTCCCCGTAACTTAGCGGTTCGGCAAAAAGACCGATACAATAAGTACTAGGCTTAGAAAGAATAATTTCTGGAGTCGGTTTGTTGGACTAAAGGCGGTGCTCCAGCATGGCCACAGCTATGTCATAATGAAAGCGATACAGATGCATAGACAAATGAACAGACAGATAAATATATAGATGGTGAGATTCAGAGACTTAGAAAGAGAGAGAGGGGGGAGAGTGTGTATATGTGTGTATGGAGTTTGCCGTATATATGATGAATCCCAAAGAGTTCAGAGAAAACTATATAGAGGTGAAGGAGGAGATATATATATAGAGAGAGGGGCAGTGATATAACGGTTCATAGAGAGAAAGAGAGAAAAAGAAGCGAAGTAGGCAAGTATTTAAAATGGCCATTCGATGTCATAAAGTTGTCAGCAAGGAAGAAATAACACCAGAAATGGGTGAAATGTTTCTATTGTGAATAGAATAAGACGGAATTGTGCATTAAGAATGCACACCAGGTATTTAAAAATTAATCAAGTTTTGAACGTTTCAAATTTGTACGTTTTAAACAGCGGAGATAAGATTTTGTATTATTTTTTTCAGTTTCTCATTTTCATTTTTGTTATTTTTTCTTTTCTTTTTTTGACCATGTCCGGCTCGTTCTTCTCCATTTCAATGTACTCCGTACGGGTGGAGGCGCAGAGGCGCAGTGGTTAGGGCAGCGGACTCGCGGTCGTAGGATCGCGGTTTCGATTCCTAGACCGAGTGTTTATTGAGCGAAAACACCTAAAAAGCTCCACAAGGCACCGACAGTGGCGGGGAGTGGCGAACCCTGCAGTACTCTTTCACCACAACATTCTCTCACTCTTTCTCCCTGTTTCTGTTGTACCTGTATTTCAAAGGGTCAGCCTTGTCACACTGTGTCACGCTGAATATCCCCGAGAACTACGTTAAGGGTACACGTGTCTGTGGAGTGCTCAGCCACTTGCACGTTAATTCCACGAGCAGGCTGTTCCGTTGATTGGATCAACTGGAACCCTTATCGTCATAATCGACGGTGTTCCACTCCGTACGTAATTTTAAAATTTTCTTAAGAGTTATTCTTCTCTGATGCGCCATGCAAGAATTGACTCCAGTTTAGCAGTAATTGAGAAATGACTATTGGTAGTGCCTTTTACACTTTAAATGAAAGACAATTTCTCTATGGCTCAACTTCTTGGTATCAGAAGGTTACTGATGAGATCAAGAAGTTTAGCCATGAGATGAAGGAATCGGATGTTTTCACCTAAAATTAGACGGTACGAAAAACTAATGCCAATTAATTTCCAGTAGAATGATAATAAAATGTAAATGTTAACATGCAACCCACACTACCTGTTACTGGTACTTACTGGTGATGCCACTATTTCGTGCAATATTGCTCTCAATGCTTAATTAGATGGAATTATAAGTTGTTTGGATTTTGCTATATTTCGTAATTAAATTTTAAGCACTCTTGTTAATTTGAATATCCTCGAAAGCATGTAAAAGATACAGAATAGAAATATTTTCTCAAATTATGAAAATGTACCACTGGTGGTGCATATGTCAGCTGTGTGAAGTTTGCGATGAATTTCCGTTGGTATATGTGGTGGTTAATGCGTTGAATTCGTCTTCATGAAAGCGAATAAAGTATTTTTAAAAATATATCCAGTAAAAATACAT
>NC_142931.1:143972866-143977866 GCF_046866305.1 Octopus bimaculoides
CGGATGGCGTATGCGTGTTATGGGAAGTTGCAGTCCCAGCGCACACCGTGCATCAGGACGAGTCTGAGTAATATGTTTTATGTGTGGGTGGCATGGGTGGGTGGGGGGGAAAGATGTGTTGCATGGAAAGCAACAAGGGAAACAATATTAAACATACATTCTTATATGTGTGTATATATATATATGTATATATATATATATATATATATATATATATATATATATATATATATACATATATATATATATATATATATATATATATATATATATATATGTATATGTATATACATACATATATGCATATATATATGCATACATGTATGCATATACATATATATATGCATATATATACATGCATACATATATATATGTATATACACAGACACACATATGTGTGCGTGGTCGTATAAGTATACACATGTTTATACAGTTATCTACATGCAAGCATACATGCATATATATATATATGTATGTATATATATATATATATATATATATATATATTTGTATATACATATATGTATATACATATACATATATATATATATATATATATATATATATATATATATATATGTAACTGCATATGCATACATACACACACACACACACACATATATATATATATTATATATATATAAATATATATATATATATATATATATATTTATATATATATATATATATATATATATATATATATATATATATATATACATATACATACGTATAAATGCGTACTTAGATATTCATACAACTCCCATACATGTATGTGTTTGTGCGTGTATGTATTTCGATCTATATTTTTACTTAGAAATTTTTGTGTAGCTGGGCGTTGTATGTATTTATCTTGTCTATCATCTTATCTTTCTCTCCCTCTCTCTATCTATCTATCTGTTTATCTCTCTATGTGTCTGCGTGCCTCTCTCTATGTCTCTCTCCGTTTCTATATCTCCAGATCTTTATCGATGACTCGATTAATTACATCGATCTTACTCCGTTTCTTTCCCTCTTTATCTTCTTCCTGTCTCCCTTTCTCTCACTATGTCTCCCCCCTCTCTCTCTCCCTCTCTCCCCCTCTCTCTGTTTCAATCTATCTATCTTAATTCTTTCTAATTCATAATTAACACGCAGTCAAACACAATATTCACCAAATATAATCCCCCTCTTCATTCTATCTCTCTCTCTCTTTCCCCGTCTCCTTGTCTCTCTGTCTACCCCACCCCCTCTCTCTCTCTCTCTCTCTTTCCTTTTCTATCTGTACCGCCCTATTCTGTCAATATCCATGGTAGGCGTTTCACCCGACTGCCACCCGCTTGCCATCCGATACCCACCCGATTGTCTCATTACCAACAATTACGTTGGCTAATCAGACAGATGCTAATCACAGCTATTTCAACCAACTCCATGCTACTTAGATGCATTTGTCGTCCACAATTCTCAATTTAATATTCATTGTCTCTCTCTCTCTCTCTCACTCTCTCTCTCTCTCTCTCACACACTCTCTCTCTCTCTCCCACTCTCTCTCTCTCTCACTCTCTCTCTTTCAGTCTCTCTTTCAGTCTCTCACTCTCTCTCTTTCAGTCTCTCACTCTCTCTCTTTCAGTCTCTCACTCTCTCTCTTTCAGTCTCTCACTCTCTCTCTTTCAGTCTCTCACTCTTTCAGTCTCTCACTCTCTCTCTCTCTCACTCTTTCACTCTCTCTCTTTCAGTCTCTATCTATTACTTTCTGTCTGTCTCTCACCTTCTCAGTCCCATTCTATCTCTTCCTATCTTTTATTCTCTCTCTCTCTCATGCTCTCTTTCTCTCTATTCCTTTCTCTCTATTCCTTTCTCTCTCTTTCTCAGTCATTCTCTGTCTCTGTCTTTCTTTCTCACTCTCATTCTCAGTCTCTCCCTCTGTCCCTCTGTGTCTCTCTCCTTCTTCCTCTGTCCTTCTCCGTCTGTCTGTGTTTTTCTTTCTTTCTCTACTTTGTCTTTCTCTGTCTCTCTTTCTCCCTCTTCTTCTCCCTCTATCCCTCTGTGTCTTTCTCAGTCCATCTTTGTCTGTCTTTATTCTTCTCTGTCTCCACTCCCTCTCTCCCTCTGTGCCTCTCTCCTTCTTTCTCTCTCCCTCTGTGTCTGTCTGTATCTTTCGCTTTCTTTCTCTAGTTTCCCTGTCTTTCTTTGTCACTCTTTCTCTCTCTCTCTCTCTCGTTTCTTTCCCTCACCCTCTTCCTCTATCCCTCTGTCTCTTTCTCAGGCCATCTCTGTCTCTCTGTCGTTCTTTCTCTGTCTCTCTGTCTCTCTGTCTCTCTGTCGTTCTTTCTCTCTCACTCTCTCTCTCTCTGTCCCTCTCTCTCTCGCCTTTCTCTGCCCCTCTATCTCTGTCTGTCTGTCTCTCTCCCACACACTCTCTCTCTCACGCCTTTCTCTGTCCCTCTGTGTCTGTCTCTCTGAATAACTCTCTCTTTCTGTCTGTCTGTCTGTCCGTCCGTCTGTCTCTCTGTCTGTCTGTCTGTTTGTCTGTCTTCCTCTCTCCCTTTCTGTCTCTGTCTATCTCTCTATGTCCATCTCTGTCTCTCTACTTCTCTCTCATTATATACATCACCAGATGTCTTTTTCTGTTTGTATATCTTTATGTTTTCAGTGAATGCGTATGTGTGTATATGTGTGTATGTAACTCTGTTTCTTAGTGTGTCTCTCTCACACTTCCCTGTCGGTGTTACATACATACACAGAGAGACACACAGACACACACAGACACACACACGCACAAATACACAGAAACAAACGCCTGCCTAAATTCACAAAGCATATTTGATACATAAATACATACACACGGGCATACTTCTATAAACAGATACATATATGTATATATATATATATATATATATATATATACATATATGTACACACAACATACTCACATACAGACACACATGCACGCACACAAGCATGCATACATGCATCGTAAATGTACATAGACTGTTTTAAGACATATAACGTACACATGATAATATACAGATACACTAATATACACACATACACATATAGACAAACTTACACTAAACCTGAACTCGCACACAAACATACATATGTGAATATATATGTACACACACACACATATATATGTATATATATACACACACACAGATATATATATATATATATATATATATATATATATCTGTATATATGTATCTCTGTGTATATATATAATTATTTATATATCCATTATTTATTATATTTGTAATATCCATACCTATCTACATATCAATCTATCTGCCCATATGTGTGTGTGCATGTTTGTGACTGTGTATCATATATATATATATATATATATATATATATATATATATATATATATATATATATATATATATATATATATATATATATATATATATATATACATATATATATATATATATATCTGCATGTATATATATATAAATATACCTATATATATATATATGTATATATATAAATATAAGTATATATATATATGTATATATATAAATATAACTATATATAGATATGCATGTATACATGTATATATAAATGTATTTCATATATATATTTATACACACACACACTCACACACTCAAACAAACACACAAATACACTCACACACACACACACTCACACACACGCACACACACAGACACACGCACTGGCATGTCTAATACACTATGTCAAATGTTGTTATTACCTCTACAGACTTATCTCTCATTTCTCTATCTTATTGTCTTCATCTCTTACTCTATCTCTCTCGCCCTACAACATTTACCTGTCTCTCTCTCTCTCTCTCTCTCAATCTTCAGACCTACCTATGTTTCAGTTAATATCTTACAATACCATCTTCATATTTCTTTTAGTTATTCTTATGTTCTGTAAGCTCTCCATTTCTCTCTCTCTGTGTCTGTCTATCTATCTATCTATCTATCTATCTATCTATCTATCTATCTATCTATCTATCTATCTATCTGTCTGTCTGTCTGTCTGTCTTTCTGTCTGTCTTGACTGTGTGTTTGTCTTCTAATCTATAAATCTGCGTGCGTAAATGTATATATTTATATAATATAATATAAAAAATATATAAATATATGCATATATCCATACATATATGTACATACCTACATCTATCTGTATACATACATACATATATGGGTACAGGACATCACAAAAAACGTTAAACAAAAAACCCCCAGAGAAACAAGACATGCAACAGAAAGAGTACAACCCTTCAACAGTTATATATATATATATATATATATATATATATACGTATAAGAAGGGATGACCACTAGGTGGACATCCGATATGCTAGAAAGAGGTCATCAACGACCCAACCACAAAGAAAAATAATGTTCTCCAGAAAAAATTCAGTAAACACCAGAACATAAGCGGGCAAGACAAAATGAAAAATATACAAAATAAAGAATTAATTGTATACCGGTTCCCCCATCAACTTTTTTACTTACGTAAAAACGTCCGTGGTTCATCGGTACAATCGTTCTAAATTCAATATAATTTGCAGAAATATACACAAAGTGGCGACGAGGATTTCGTAGCTCACACAGCCATTGTGTAGTATTGCGATATAACAGTGCTTCCTTAGCACTGTGCTGCGCAATGGCCATGGCTTTTATAATGTATTATTTCTCTTCGGGTGGAATTCTGAAGAATTTAGGCAGTTTGTTCAGTAAAGCTTTACCACCTTGTTCCATTTTAATGTGTTGTGTAGTGTAGTTCAGTGTAATTATATCTTATTGCAAGTGGATGATGATCTGCGAAAGCTGATGTACTTTCATGTCCGAAATTATAGTTAGAGTCGTGAAGTTTGCAACTACAAAAAATATACAATTTATAATGGAAGGATTATTCATAGCATAACCTTATGTTAAAATATATATAAAAGAAAAACGACAATATACATTTAGAAAGAAAATATATGATTTATGACGTGAAAAAGAAACTGTCAAAATTCAAATTACTGTGATATGTTCACTAAT
>NC_142931.1:143980366-144010366 GCF_046866305.1 Octopus bimaculoides
TATGAGCAGGTGGGAAATGCTTCTTTACAATCTGTATGAATATTTTGTTTATTGTCCGCAGTGCATTGAAGAACTAAACCATAAAGAAATTTTCCTTCATAATTCCTGCTTGCAGATTTAACTTGTCTTTGTACTCAGCTGATTCTTTGTAGTCACTAGCTTCTAGTGCATTGTTTTGTGCACTTGCGGTCCAATTGATAGATATCTCGTTAGAATATTTTACTGAATTCTGTCTTCTAAAATTCTTAGGTACACTTTTGAGAGTACTCGACGGGTGCTTTGACGCATAACGTATGTACAGTATGATTTCTTTAAGCTTTTAATAAGTTATACAGAGAAAATCATTAGATTTGTATTTAACTTAAATCGAAACAGATTTGGATCGATTCTCCGGCTACGTACTGCCTTATTTACTAACCATCGACTCTGTAAGTTTCACCATATAGTGACTTCAGTTTATGTTGCATTAGAAAATAAAGTCAAATATTTGAAATTTCTGCAAAATTTGTAGCACCCATTCATACATCGAATACATTTGCTGTAATTGTTTTTTATTCAAATACTACCATCACGAACAATAACAGATTTCCAAGTATGCATATTCGAAATTTTGCAAAATTGAAGATGTTCAGTAAAAGTTACTTTGTTGTAGATATGTACAATTTACAGAGTAAAGGAAGGAGAGAGAGAAAGAGAGAGCAAGAGAGAAAGATTATCATTTGACAGGGAGGGTGAATATTCTCCTTAAGAGGAGAGAATACCTCCAGGGCTTGTATCATTGTATTTTTCCCTTATGTAATTGTAACGCTTTCACGTGATTTGTGGAAGGGGAAAAGAGGAGAAAGAAAAAGAGGATAAGGTGAAGACTGAGACAGAAAGCGGGAGAAAGAAAAGAGGGAGAAAAAAGAACAGAGAAAAAGAGGGAGAAGGAAGCGTCCATGACGTCAGGTGGGGGAACTTGATATTTATTACGTGGTTATAAAAGTTAGTTGAATATAGTGATGATATGGAGGAAGAAAATTAAAAGATATAATTTTAGCGGAGGGGTGATGTTCTGACGGTGAGGCAAAAGAAAGGCAGAGAGAGGGAGGAGACAGAGAAGGTAGAGAGAGAGGAAAAGATAGAGAGAGGGAAAGAGAAATGATGATGTTGGAGGTGGTAGTGGTGGTGGAGGTGATGGTGGTGATTGGATAGTGAAAAGAGTATTTTTTAAAAATTGAACTAAGTTTTTATATAATCCCTCACTTAACGCATGCATATAAGTGTAATTCTGTCAAATATTCACACTTATTTTCGAGGCAGGTCTATGCGATTTAACTAAAGGTTGTATCATATGTACGGGATATTTTATTTTCTTTATGGGGAAAATGGAAAAATAAGAGTGAATATGTATTTTATGAGTGATGTATAATAAGTCTATAAAGTTGTGCATAAAGTATATAAAGTGTATATATAAAATGTATATATAAAGTGCAATGAGCAATCATCGTATTCCAATTCCTTTCACTTAATAAGTAGCAAATGAGTGACTACTTTTTAATACAGGCTACAATTTCAAGTTTTTTTTGGATAAAACTTTCAGAATTAAACCAAAAGGTTTACCATTAATTCCGATCAGCCATTTTGTCTGATCGTTAGTAATGAAAGACACACAAAAACACAAATAAGAAAGAAGAAAGCAAAGGACCACTGATGAGGTCACAGACGTGTGACGAAAGAACTCTGGCCGAAATACGATTAATGTAAGATAAAGCTGAAGCAAATTAACACCAAATATATAGTACGTGCGTTGCTTTTATTGGCTAAACTGGCAACATAAGCATCCCCAAATACAACAATATATATATATATAAACTTACTGTTAACAAAAGCCAGGATACGTGGCGTTCAGTTAACAGTTAATAAATGTTTGTGTATATATAGGTGTGTGTGTGTGTGTATGTATATATATATGTGTATATATGGGACACAGCTGGATGTAAGTTTTGAGTGTTGCATATTTCAAATAATGAATAACTCAATCATCTTTACGTATATATATATATATATATATATATATATATATATATATATATATATATATATATATATATATATATATATATGTATATATATATGCATATATATATGCATATATGTATATGCATATATTAGATAGAATGACTTGCTTTGATTCTGTGGAATATATTCCTGTTGTCTTAGCCAACAACCTAAGTTACGTCGGTTGTAAACGCTTCGTCTGAACAACGTGTGACGAAGATGGGACACAGCTGGATGTAAGTTTTGAGTGTTGCATATTTCAAATAATGAATAACTCAATCATCTTTACGTTTTTCTGCCTGCTTGGTTTATAGGTGAATGAAGAGATATTAATTTTGCGATGATGTGTCTAGGAATAGGGTGGTGAACGTTTAAACTCCAAATTGGATTATAGAATAGAATATTCGTCGGTCTGTTTCAACGTTTGAGAATAGATTTATGAGTTATTTAATATAGTTTCCTTTGAAGCTACTATCACGAACCAGTAGTTCTTTTGACACTCTGCTCTCAGGGATCAAATCCCGCAGAGGACAATTTTGCCTATTATTCTTTCAAAGTCAATAAATGTAAGTAAGAATTTTGGGTAGTGGATTCTTTGAATCGTAAGAATATCAGTGATTAAGTTATTCAGTATTTAAAATCTTCAAGACTTGAAACTTGCATACAGCTGTGTCTCATCTCTGTCACACATGCTACAGATGAATTGTTTGGAATCGCCGAAACTTACAGTGTTAGCTAAAAACATATAGATACATTCTACAGAATATATTCATATGCTGCAAGAATTTGTTGCGGCTCTTTACGTTTCGGTGTCACATTCTGTTTACGTGTTTAAAACGCACCCTTGTCATTCCGCGAATCGAGCATGATGAATCCTCTAAGTAAATACCATCAACGAAAAGATGGTATCGGGTCAAGTTGAAACTATGAGGTACTTTCCCAGTGAGCACGGTATGTACTCTGGTGAGCATCACCTGTAATTCTTCAACGTATTTCCTTGAATGATTGAACAAACAATTTTCCAAATCTACTTCTTTTCCATTATTATGGTTGTCTAAAAGACCATCGATCTTGAATGAACCTCCCTGCAAGACAAGGAATCTTTCGTGTAATTTATTTTATCCTTATCATTCTTTCTTGAAACAAATCTTACTCGGTTATCTCGTATTCATTTGTTATTTGTTGTCAGGTGAATATTTTTACTGGACTTATGTTATGTACCAAATGTTATGAATTCCTTTCGTAATCGTCTGCAGGAAATCCGAGAAACCATTTTCAAAGACGAGTTTCCAATTTATAGTACGATTCCGCTCTCACGTTTTTCACCGTTTACCTTTAAGTTATTTATGTGTTTACACCTACCCACCAGCCAACCTACCTACCTACCTACCTACCTACCTACCTACCTACCTACCTACCTACCTATCTAGCTTCCTATGTACCTATCTACCTATCTACCTATCTACCTACTCACCTACCTACCTACCTACCAACCTACCTACCTACCTACCTACCTACCTACCTACCTACCTACCTACCTACCTACCTACCCACCTACCCACCCAGCCACCCACACAGTGACAGAAAACGAATTGTTCTTGATCGAATTTTAAACCACAACGATGTCACGTGGATAATTCTTACTTTGCAAATAGTTTGCCTGACATGTCGTTCAATACGTAAACATATAAATAAATAAATAATATAATGAAGAAAAGAAACCTTGCGCTTTATATATATATATATATATATATATATATATATAAATGCACACCTATATATATGAATATATGCATATATATATATATATATATATATATATATATATATATATATATATATATATATATATATATATATATATATATACATACATACATAAATACATCTATATATGCATATATATATACGCACACGTTATATACATAAATACATATACATACATATATATATTATTTATATGTATTCATAAATACTTTTCTGATATGGAGACAGACAAATACATGCACGCACGCGCACTTGCTTGTTTACAATTATCAATACTCTAGATCTCTCTTCAATTTATATTTCGTTTCGCTGGAAGATCGAATCGTCATCAACATCACCATCATCATCATTACCAGAGAGAGAGAGAGAGAGAGAGAGAGAGAGAGAGAGAGAGAGAGAGAGAGAGAGAGAGAGAGAGAGAGAGAGAGAGAGAGGGAGAGTGAGAGATAGTGACAGTGCGTGAAAGAATTGGAAAGAGAGTTCATTGATTTACAAAGAAAGTCAGTCAGACTCCGCGAAAAGTTTAACTTTATCGTCGTCTGACTTCCTTTGTATAAATCAATGATTTCTTGCCACAACGAACGGGTTTTCCAGTGAAACAAATTAAAACTTGTAGATATAGCTTACGTTCATCAATTATGAGCCTTTGTATCTTATAATGCAGGGAGTACTTAATCAGATGTGGTCTTCTTTGTTTTACTGAGAGTAACTAAAGTGCATACACACACACACACACACACACACACACACACACACACACACACACACACACACACACATATGTGTGTATGTGTGTATATATATACATAGCTTAGACTTTTTGGGGGACAACCAGATCGAACCATCTCAAGTGTAACTGCCCGAAATGATCATGACTTCTGGACTTGACTGATGAAAGAAAGCTAAGAATGACCCGTCTTTGTTTTTGCCTGTCTTTCTAATTGTTTTTTCTCTTGTCCGCCTTTGTGCCGTCTATCTGTCCGAACGTTTTGATGCCCTCAATTGCGTTTTTTGTTCTCTCTCTCTCTCTCTCTCTCTCTATATATATATATATATATATATATTAGACAAAATTAGGTAACAAAGCCAAGGCTGTGAGGATTTTTCAGGACATTTATAAGGAAAAAGATATAGATATAGTCTTACAGCGGTTTCTGGGGTATTATGGATATCCCTTTATCAGAGACGATGTGAGATGGTTAAATAGAGGTAAATATTTGAGTTCGAAATAAGGAATTATTACGGAAAAGGAGGAGACAGTTAATATAGAGGGAAATATGGGAATGAAAGTAGAAATAAAAATGTATATATATATATATATATATATATATATATATATATATATATATATATAAATGTATTGCGTGTGTGTTTTGTATGTGTATGTCTGTGTGTATCAATACTCACCCCTACTTAAACATAGACACATACATGTAGGGATTAAGTTTAAATTCTCCCCACCGCCGTTTAATGTATTGTGAAAATAATATATTTTTGATGATATTTCTGTCACCAGATCCCATTCATGGTAGAAGCAAATTTATCACGCTTGAAATAAAAATCGTTCCGATTTATCATGAATAACGAAATGCTTTAGGGGGATCGGAACATGTCGGCTGCTTCTTCTATCAAAAGGTTGTGACGTAATGATGAATTACAGCTATCACGTTTTCCTTCGTTTTTTTTTTGTGTATCATCATCATTAGTAGCAGTAGTACTAGGAGCAGCAGCAGCTGTTGCAGTAATGATAATACGTAATTGGATCAATGATTAGATGAGCTTTTGGCGAGAGAATTCAGTTCGCGTGGGTTTATCATTGTTATTTAGGCCAATAATAGTAGCAGTAGTTATACATCACTGCATCCACCATTTGTTGGTGATTTCCTACTACTTGGCAGATGACACTTTTCCACCACTCAGACGACAACACTCCAACCAGTGGGTCTGTTCGGGCAGTCGTAGCTGGTGACGGTTTTACGAGGCTGGAGTGCAATTCCTACTTCAAACTCTTTTCGTCACCTTTGACACGACGGGTCTATTCTTTGACATGTCTGCCCCCACACAGCACGCAGCTCAACGCTAGTTTAAAATTAGATAAAACTTAGGTGTCAGGAACTATAAGTTATTTCATTTTCAAAGACTGCAGAGTGTGGTTCGAATGAGATTTAACTGCTCTTTTCTAGCAAGAAGATAGAAAACCTACAGGGACTCCCACTTCGATGTTGTGGAATAAATGTTCTTACAGACATCGCAGAATTGCGTTTTTTTCTTCTTTCTATATATTGGGACATCTTCAATTGACTATTTTGGAGAAGCATTCAATAAAATAAATTGTCATATTGGTTTCAAATTTTGGAAAAGGCTTGCAAGTTCGGGGTTGCCAGTAACTCCACCCAAGTGCTCAACTGGCATTTTCCGTTGCATCATTTCCACGTCGGAAGAAGGGAAGGCAAAGTTGGCCTCGGCGGAATTTGAACTCATAAAGTAAAATGGACGAAATACCGCTAAGAACTTCCATTCTGTTGTGGGCAACTTCGCCTTTCATCATTTCAGGGTCGATAACATAAGAACCACATGAGTATTGGCGTCGATGCAATCCAATTATTCTCTGGCCCGAAATTACTGGCCTTGTGCTAAAATTTGAAACCAACATTGATTGGCGAAATATTCTTTTCTACTCTAGGCACAAGGCTCGAAATTTTTTAGGATAGGGGGCCAGTCGATTAGATCGACTCCAGTACGCAACTGGTACATAATTTATCGACACCGAAAGGATGAAAGGCAAAGTCGACCTCGGCGGAATATGAACCCAGAACCCAGTAAAGACGGACGAAATACCACTAAGCATTTCGTCCCTACTTACGCGCTGAGCTAAAATTCTGCGAGGTCGACTGGGCCATTGCGCCCTCACTCACACACACACACACACACACACACACACACACACACACACACACACACACACACATATATATATATATATAGAAAGATAGATTTATTATTGCTAGTATATATATATATGTATATATATGTGTATATGTATATATATATGTATATGTATATATGTATGTATATATGTGTATATATATATGTATATATATATATGTATGTAAGCGTGATATTTGCGTGTTCTATATGCACACACACACACATATAGCAGCATATACAAAAAAAAGTAGTCTGATGTATAGTGCATAAGTTCAATACTTAAATATAGTGAGGATTATATTTTTTAATTTATTATCCTTTTAAATAAATATTGTCGTTCCATCATGTATTTTGACGCTTATATCGAATACGTCGAGGTTTGATCTCCGAACTCTAGTCTTGATCACAAAATTGGATTACCGATTGTATGACTGGTAAAACCTTTACTGATATATATGCATATATATATATATAATTATATGTGTATATATATATATATATATATATATATATATATATATATATATATATATATATATATATATATATATATATATATGTATATATATATATATATATATATATATATATATATAATATGTGTGTGTGTGTTGTTCGTATGCATACGCATATATACATCCTGGGGAGAAGAGAAATAGAGATACACACCCACACACACACACATACACACGCGATGGAATAGTTATGTTTCACATATACATACAGACTTACATGCGTAGATACG
Organism: Octopus bimaculoides; assembly: GCF_046866305.1. Classification (NCBI taxonomy): domain Eukaryota; kingdom Metazoa; phylum Mollusca; class Cephalopoda; order Octopoda; family Octopodidae; genus Octopus; species Octopus bimaculoides. The sequence goes on from NC_142931.1 coordinate 143,987,847, forward strand.
CCTACAATTAATGGCGCACACACATGTGCACGTAAATCGGTTGATAGCTAAAGATAGATACGAGATTCGATAGAGAGTTTGGAAGGTAAAGAGAGAGAGAGAGGGGGAAGACGGCGAGAAACACAGTTAGAGAGAGAGAGAGAGAGAGACAGAGCCCGATTGAGGTATGGAAAAAGATATACGAAAATCTTGGTGAATAAGTAAAAAAAAAAAGAAGGATCTCTAAGAGAGAGACTTGTGGTTAGGGGTAGAGAAAGTTGAATAACAATAAGACCAACGGAGAAAAGAACGTGAGAATGGTTGTATAAAAGTACTAGTTTACATGTCTGTGTCTTTGTGGGCGTGTGTGAACACATCTGTAGGTGATTATATATATATATATATATATATATATATATATATATATATATATATATATATATATATATATATATTGATAGATAAACAGAAAGACAGATAAATAGTTAGATAGATATATAGATAAAGAGATAGATAGATATTTAATCTATGTATCTATCTATCTATACAGAGAGAGAGGTGGGAATGAGAGAAAGTGTTAGAGAAACAGAGACAGAGAGTCATATATATACACACACACACACACACACACACACACACACACACACACAGACACACACACACATATATATATATATACACATATGCAGACATATCTGCATATACATAACATATAAATATATGCCACATATATACATGTGGAATATATGTACATACATATGTATGGCTGGGTGTATATGAATGTATGTCTGTAGAAAAACGTTCAGTGCATATTTTGTGGGCTTCTAGAATTGATGTGTGTATATATATATATATATATACATACATATATATATATATATATATATATATATATATATATATATATATATATATATATGTACATATACATATATGTATATATGTATATATATATACATACATGCGTGTATGCATATATGTGTGTGTGTGTGAATATGTATATATATATATATATATATATATATATATATATATATATATATATGGTAATAAGTCTGGTTAAGATAGATTCAGTGTATAATTGTTGCTGTGAATGTGAGCACATTTATTCATTTGTGAGAGGGCGTGAGTGTAAATGCCTGTATGAATATATATACATGAGGGTCGGTGTGTGTTAGTGCTCGTGAGACGACATATACGCATTCTTATATATGTAGAGACACACAAGGATATATGGACTGTTGTATAAATCTATGTAAGTATGTAAGAATATATGTTGTGTATATGTGTGAGAGTCAGAATGTGTGTGTGTGTGCATGTGTATGTGTTTAAAAGTAGTGTTTTGATTATCTGATGTATAACAGACAGTAAACGATGTGTGCCTTGCTCTTATAAGCTTCAGACTAATTAAGTATGTGTGTATGAATGTGGCTATGTGTATAGAAGTGCATGTATCTACGAATGTTGTGTATATATATATATATAAATATATAGTTTTAGGGAAAAGAACCAAGGTTCATGAACTCATATATTTATATATATTTTACTCTGTGAAGCTCAATTTAATTTAATTTTTTATAAATCGATTTTAATTGAGTTTTTACAAGTAATTTTGGATTTTGTCCCTAATATTATTATTATTATTATTATTATTATTATTATTATTATTATTATTATTATTATTATTATTATTATTATCATCATATATATATATATATATATATATATATATATATATATATATATATATATATATATATATATATATATATATGTATATATATACATATATATACATATATATACATATATATATTTTTACATGTATCTACCTATCTATCTATCTATTTATCTACATAATATTAGATGCAATTTTATAGCTTTCTGTGTGTAAATACATGTGTGTTCCAAGGGTTTCACATTTCTGCAATATCCTCCCCAAAAGCCTGCAAAGACCAACACAGGGTGGGGACAGGTATTTTTCAAAACAATATTGGATCCCCTCCTCTGAAGGGTTCCGGATGAGCCCACCTCGAGGATGAGGGCAGCAACATCAAACTGCCTCATTCACCAAATGGCATGTTTCACACGAGGATTCAAGTAGTGAACATGTTGCAAAGCTAACGACATTGCTACAGCTTGGGCGCAGCTCTTCCGCTGATATTATTAAAATACATACATATATACATACACACACATATATATATGTATATATATATGTACATATATATGTATATATAAATGTATATATATATATATATATATTTATATATATATATATATATATATATATATATATATATATATATATATATATATATGTATATATGTATATATATATATATATATGTATGTATATATATGTATGTATGTATATATATGTATGTATGTCTGTATGTATGTATCTATCTCTCTCTACACACACACACACACACACATATATATATATATATTTATATTTGTATGTATGTATGTATGTATATATATTAATATTTAGCAGAAGTTACAGAGTGACTCAAGGGCTGAAAGATTCGTGAACTAGCACTTATAAATCTACTTCAATATATATATGTGTGTATGTATATGTTTTAGAATAAGATGCATGTGAAAAATACGCCATACCTATGAATATAAGTGCATGTATATATACATGTGCAATGTATATATACATGTATATATATATGTATATATATATATATATATATATATATATATATATATATATATATATATATATATATATATATATATATATATATATATTTATATACATATATCTATATATATATATATGTATATATGTATGTATATATATCTATATATTTATGTATATATATACATATATATATATATATATATATATATATATATATATATATATATATATATATATATATGTATATACATATGTATGTATACATACATACATACATAATACATATTAGTGTATATACAAGACAATGTTCTAGCACACATGTGCAACTATTTGCGCGTGGACAACAATTAACTGTAGTTTAGCAGAAGGCCAGTCCTCACCAGGCGAACATATATATATATATAGACAGTTATTGGAAAGCAGGCCACAACGTTGCATACGCCTCTTGTTAAATAAGTGCTCACATATTCATTTAGTAGACTGACAAAAGACAGAGATGCAGCAGACATTTTTTCATTATTGTGTCCCGTGAAAAGGGACGAATCCTTAGTTATATTCGTGCATTTGGGTAAGAGATTGAAAGCGATGGACAGAAGCCATTGTCAGTATGTATGACACTGGCAAAATAAAAGTTATATATGTATATCTGTGTTTCTGTATATGGATATGTGTATGAACATAACCGTGCGTGTATGTTTGTAGTTATATAAATGTAAATATACATACATACATATACATAGAGACATACATACATGCATACATGCATACACGTATATATATATACACTCACACATACATCTATATATATATGTATACATGGATATATATATATATGTATATATATATATATGTATGTATATATATATATATATATATATATATATATATATATATATATATATATATATATATATATATATATATATATATATATATTACGTATCTATTATACGCATATGACGGACATGTGTATTAATATGTATATATCTACATATATGCAATTACACACACACACACACACACACATATATATATATATATATATACATATATATACATACATATATATATATATATATATATATATATATATATATATATATATATACGTATATATATACAGGTATACACACATATATACATATATGTATATTTTTATACATATACTTCAAACACCCATGAATATATACATGCAATGTGGTTCATACAATACAACTCCATGTATATACACGTATATATATATAAAATAAAGATACATCGAAAAGATATGTAAAATATACGAAGCCTATATATTTTCAGTATATCTGAACAAAATTAAATATATACGTATATGTATTTATCCAAAAACGAGGTATATATATCATGTGTGCATGTGCCTGTGTGAGCATATATATATATTTGTGTATATATTTATAGATACTTATATATATATGCACATATATATAAATATATACATATATAAATATATACATATATACACACAGATATATATATATTATATATACACATATACATATGTACATACACACAGGCATATATACCCTTTTGCAAATGTATTATTCATTTATGATTGTGTATACATATACTAAATATATATATGTGTGTGTGTGTGTGTATTTGTGTGTGTATGCATCATTCTGTCTGTCTGTCTATCTATCTATCTACTTGTCTATCTATCTATCTATCTATCTACCTATCTATCTATCTATCTACCTATCTATCTTCCTATTTATATATCTGTTTGTGTCTCTGTGAGTCTGTCTGTCTATCTATATATATATATTTATCTATCTATCTATATGTCTGTCAACCTGTCTGTCTGTCAACCTGTCTGTCTGTCTCTCTCACTCTCTCTCTCTCTCTCAATATATATATATATATATATATATATGTATATATGTACGACTACATACATACGTATGTATATAGATGGATATATAAATACACAAAATATCATATATCTATCTATATACATGTACATCTGCATACGTACGTATATATATATGCATGCATGTATGTATGTATATATATGTATATATGTGCGTGTATGTATATATATATATATATGTATATATATATACACATATATTTATGTGTGTGTGTATGCATATATATATAAAGTATATATATATATATATATATATATATATATATATATATATATATATATATATATATATATATATATTGCATTCAGCCATAAGGAGAACATTTTGAATTTATTTTGGAGGAGATTAACTATACTTCAGTAGAGGGCTAGTTTATTCTTAATCAAGAATATTCTTGAGAGTGACTTCGAAGTTAATACATGGTCAGAGGATCTGGCTACAAACACACGCACACACACACACACACACACACACCACATGCACGTTTAGGAAGAGAGAGAGACAGAAAGACAGAGATAGATAAATGAGTAGATAGATAGATAGGCACACAAACACATACATACCTACATACATACAAATATACATACACATACATACATACATACATACATGCATACATACATATATATATATATATATATATATATATATATATATATATATATATATATATATATATATATATATATATATACAGACAGATAGAGAGAGAGAGAGATATATATTCAAAGCAATATTTCACCAACATATTCAAAAGAATCATATATATAAATATGTATGTATGCGTGTGTGCGCATGTATATATATATATACATATATATATATATATATATATATATATATATATATATATATATATATATATATATATATATATATATATATGTATATATATATATATATATATATATATATATCCATATCTCAATCTGTCCATTATCTATCTATCTATTTATATTTAAATGTATGCATAGAAATACACATATACAGGTATAGCTTTACATATATATGTATGTATATGTTTATACACACTACACACACACACACACACACACACACACACACACACACACACACATATAGATATAGAAATATAGGTAGATAATTAGTGGGATATACATATACCCACCTGTGTGTGGTTATACCGTATCTCTGGTGTATGAATTTATACGTTTATACATTCGCACACTCACATACACACACAACCACAGACACACACACACACACACACACACATATATATATATATACATGTGTATACACACATGCATAGAGCTTTCTATCTATCTATCTATCTATCTATCAAACTATTTCTCTCTCCCTCTCTCTTTCTGTCGCTCCATATATATAGATATATATATGTATATGTGCGTGTATGTGTCTGTGTGAGTTTTGCATTTGTGTACGTGTTTGTGTGTAGATATGTTTATACAAACACACACACGCACACACACATATATACATGTATGTGCCCCTGTGTAACCATATATGTGTCTATGTGTATAAATGTACGTATCTATTTTGTATATATACATACACCTACATATATGAACACGATTACATGGTTATACATATATATACACACACACATACACTCACATATCTATATAAATGTGACGCATATATTCATATACACATAATTATCAATGTAGTCATAGGAATATATGTGTGTGTAGTTATATATACATACATACTCACACACAGACACACACTAGTATATATATATATATATATATATATATATATATATATATATATATATATATATATATATATAGATATGCAGGGCAGGGAATCAATCTAGAGTAATAATTTGTAGTTTTGAAATCAGTAGTTCTTTGACTGCTATTTCTGAATTCTCAGTATGTTGGAGAAGCAGGTTACTGTCAATCCCTATATATTTATGATTATATATATATATATATATATATATATATACACAGATGTATGCACCCACTCCATCTAAGTTCAGGACCAGGTATTGCAATAGTCTAGGGTTCAAAGGCCCACAGCTCTTCCATTCCCTGCCACAAAAATTAAGAAATTTGCATAAAGGCGGAAATATATGTCTTCAAAAAAGGAACCAGACGTCCTCTTCGCAACACCGGATGAGCCAAGAGCCCGACATGAGGTGCAGACGAGGGCCGCGGATATCAAACTACCTTATACACCAAATGGTCCAACAGATGGGACAAAGGTACATACAGGAGCAGTGATGTGAAATGCTCCAGACTGAGGAAATAAAAAAAAAACAAAAAACAAACATAGAGGTGCTCCAGCATGTATGTGTACATATATACAGAAAATATAAAATAATATAGAGGTACGTTTATAGTATACATAAATGTGGGTGGAGGAGTGGCTGTGTGGTAAGAAGCATGCTTACGAACCACATGCGTCTGAGTTCAGTCTCACTGCTTGACACCTTGGGTAAGTGTCTTCTATTATAGCCATGATTCGTCCAAAACCTTTCGAGTGGATTTGGTAGACGGAAACTGCAAGAAGCCCGTCGTATATATATATATATATACATATACATATGTGTATATGTGTGTGTGTGTGTGTGTGTGTGTGTATGTGTTTGTCTGTCTGTGTTTCCCACCAACATCGCGTGACAACTGATGCTGGTGTGTTTACGTCCCCGTAATATAGCGGTTCCACAAAAGTGACCGATAGAATAAGTTCTAGGCCTACAAAGAATAACGCCTGGGGTCGATTTGCTCGACTAAAGGTGGTGCTCAAGCATGGCCGCAGTCAAATGACCGAAACGAATGAAAGGATACAAGTATATACAGATGCATAAAATTTTGTATACGTAAACGTGTATGTGTATGTGTGTGTGTCTGTGTGTCTGTGTGTGTGTACGAGTATATAATGAGTAAATTGATATCTTCTTTTTTCTTTTATTCTTTTACTTGTTTCAGACTGTGGCCATGCTGGAGTACCGCATCTTTAGTCGAACAAATCGACCCCAGAACTTATTCTTTGTAAGCCTAGTACTTATTCTACCGCTCTCTTTTGCTGAACCGCTAAATTACAGGATCGTAAACTCGCTACCATCTCTTGTCATGCGATAGTAGGGAGGACACACAATGACACAAACAAAAATATATGTATATCTATATATATATATATATATATATATATATACACACACACACAGACACACGCACACACACACACACATATATATATGTATATGTATGCATATGTATGTATATAAATATATAGACAGATATTTCTGTATATGCAGCGGGCTTCTTTCAGTTTCCCTCTACCAATTTCAGCCAGAAGGCTTAGGTCGGCTCTAGGCTATAGTAGAAGACACTTAACCAGATTGCCACGCACTGGGACAGAACCCTGAACGATGTGGTTGGGAAGTAATCTTTTTAACTTACAGCCACGCTTCCACCTGTATAAGTATATATATATATATATATATATATATATATATATATATATATATATATATATATATATATATATATATATATATATATACATATATATATATATATATATATATATATATATATATATATATATATATATATATATATATATATATACACACATATATATATATGTGTGTGTGTTTGTATGAATATATATATATATATATATATACACGACAGGCTTCGTACAGTTTCCGTCTACCAAATCCACTCACAAGGCTTTGGTCAGCCTGAGTAGAAGATACCTGCCCAAGGTACCATGCAGTGGAACTGAACCTGGAACCATGTGGCTGGTAAGCAAGTTACTTATCACACGTATATGTATATGTATATATATATATATATATATATATATATATATATATATATATATATATATATATATATATATATATATATATATATATATATATATACATATATATATATATATATATATATATATATGTATAATATATATATATATATATATATATATATGTATGTATATATATATATATATATATATATATATATATATATATATATATATATATATATGTATATATATATATATATATATATATATATATATATATATATATATATATGTATGTATATATATATATATATATATATATATATAGATAGATAGATAGATATCTAACGAGTGTCAGCTCAAGTGTGTGACCATGTCGGTGCTACACTGTTATTATTGAGATCCTTCTGTGACATGTGACATTCAGTGAATAAGGGAGTTTGATGTCGCTACTCTCATTTGATCCTCTTACCGCGAGGTAGGTTCATCTAGGACTCTCGACGGGAAGAGATGTAGTTCTGATTTGAAAACACATTCACTTTGTGTTGTTCTCTTATGCTTTATATATATATATATATATATATATATATGCTGTGTGTATATATATATGTATATATGCATATATACTGTATATATATATATATATATATATATATATATATATATATATATATATATATATATATATATATATATATATACATACATATATACCTACATATATATATATATATATATGTATATGTGTGTGTGTGTGTGTGTGTGTGTGTGTGTGTGTGTGTGTGTGTGTGTGTGTGTGTGTTTGTGCCCCCACCATCACTTGACAACAGATGCTGGTGTGTTTACGTCCCCGTAAACTAATGGTTCGGCGAAACAAGAGACCGAAAGAATAAGTACTAGGCTTACAAAGAATAAGTCCTGGGCTCGATTTGCACGACGAAAGGTGGTGCTCCAGCATGGCCGCAGTCAAATGAATGAAACAAGTAAAAAAATAAAAGAATAAAAGAATATTTATATATATCTTCATACAGATATATATACATATCTGTATATATGCCTATAGATACAGGGATATATATATATATATATAAACACACTTATACTATTGTCTGGAAATGCCTTATTACTTAACACCCTCACTGGTTAGATTTCCACGCATTTACATACTTACGTTTTATAAAATTTTCGTCGGGTTTTGCAACCTCTTCCATAGTCTGTCTATATATTTAGAGAGATAGACAGATAGAAAAATAGATAGATATATATAGAGATAGATATGCATATATATATATATATATATATATATATATATATAAGTAGAGAGAGGAGGGAAGAGAGTGAAAGGTTAGACTAATACATCTATTTATTGATTATGCACCTATGTTCGTCTTTTCTTATTCTGTATATATATTTCAACCATATATATATAGAAAGAGGGAGAGATAGATAGACACACACACACACACACACACATGGTTCGTTGGCACTCCGTCGGTTACGACGACGAGGGTTCCAGTTGATCCGATCAACAGAACAGCCTCTCGGGGAGTTCTCGGGGATATTCAGCGTGATAAACAGTGTGACAAGGCTTGCCCCTTTGAAATACAGATACAACAGAAATAGGAAGAAAGAATGAGAGGACGTTGTGCTGAAAAAGTACAGCAGGGTTCACCACCATCCCTTGCCGGAGCCTCGTGGAGCTTTAGGTGTTTTCGCTCAATAAACACTCACAACGCCCGGTCTGGGAATCGAAACCGCGATCCTACGACCGCGTGTCTGCTGCCCTAACCAACCACTGGGCCATTGCGCCTCCATACATACATACATACATACATACACACGCAGACATACACACGCAGACATGTGTCACGGTGAATCTCCTTGAGAACTACGTTAAGTGCATACGTGCTTGTGGAGTGCTCAGCACGTTAATTTCACGAGCAGGCTGTTCCGTTGAGCGGATCTTCTAGAACCCCCCGTCGTATAACTGAACGTGCTAGTTTAAGCATGGCAGAGCCATCTTTCTCTATGTCTCATTACTTCCCATCAGAAATTGAAAAACAGAGAGTGAGAAGGGTGGGGGAGAGAGATTCCTCAGTATATTTCTGGTACTTTATCACTCAAGAAATAATGGAAAGAAAAATTGACATCGATGATATTTGAACCAGAAATGTAGAGAGTTGGAAAGAGCATAGCATTAAATTCTTTCCGCTGTTCTTTCGACTGCGTCAGTTGCAACATTAATTGAGGACATAAATTCCGCCGAGGTCGACTTTGCCTTTCATCCTTTCAGGGTCGATGAATGAACTACCAGATGAGCACCGGGGCTGGTGTAATCAACTTGCTTCCTCTCATTGAATTGCAGGCCTTGCGACAAAATGTGAGATGAATATTGTTGTTATTGTTGTTGTTGTTGCTGATGCAGTTGTCACCACCGTCGCTGTTATTATTACTATCAGATTTAAGGCGGCGAGCTGGTAGAATCATTAGCACGCCGGGCGAAATGCTTAGTGGTATTTCGTCTGTCTTTACGTTCTGAGTTCAAATTCTGCCCAGGTCGACTTTGCCTTTCATCTTTTCGGGGTCGATAAACTAAGTACCAGTTGTGTACTGGGGTCGATGTAATCGACTACTCCCTTCTCTCCAAATTTCAGGCCTTGTGCTTAGAATAGAAAGGATTAATTGAGGACGTAAGGAGGGGAGGTGCCAGAATCGTTGGCACATCGGGCAAAATGCTTAGCAGCATTTCGTCCGTGTTAACGTTGTGAGTTCAAATACCGCCGAGGTCGACTAAACCTTTCGTCCCTTTAAAGTCGATGAAATGAGTATCAGTCCAGGACAATTGCTGGCCTGGAACCAAATTTTGAAATCATTATCGTCTTTACCTTTCGTCGTTTTGGTGTCGAGAAAATATTTACCATTTGAGCACTGGGGGTCGGTGTAATCGACATGGCCCCTCCCCCGCAATGTTGGCTTTGTGCCAGAATTTGAAACGAATATTAATAGAAGATGTGTGGTTGCAAACTGACAGAAATGGTAGCATACCGGGAGAAATGCTTGACAGAATTTCGTTCCCCTTTACGTTATGACTTAAAATTACACCCATTTCGATTCTGCTTTTTCATCATTTTGGGGCGATAAATTATGTACCAGTTGAGCATTGGGGACGTTGTAATCGATATACCCATGACCTCATCGAGCTGGCCTTGTGACAAAATTTGAAACCAATATAAATAGAAGACGTAAGAAAACAAGAGCTTGCGGTATGCTGATGAGAAAATTACGGAGGGTGAGCGCTAAGCAGGGATAAGAAAAATTGCAATGATATTGTGAGTCCGAATATGTTTGAGGCACGTTCGAACAGGGGAGCAAGCTACTCACTGAGTTTTGCCACGGAGAATATATCACGTCTATTGACAAATGGTGTGTATGCTTCTAGATCAACTCGCAGCGCCATCTACCTGTACTGTGAGATGTTTGTATTACGGCGTAGTTATCTCCTCTTCGGTCACAGACACGAAACAGACGACACTGCCAGCTGAATGAAGAGATTACCTATCTTATGCTTTTCCAGTTACCGTACGATGACTGGCAGCACTATACAGTGGCTCACCATAAGGAAATAACGGAGGAGGAGCGCTAAACTGTGATAAGTAAAATTGCATAAGAGAGCTAATCTCTTAATTCAGTTCATAGTGTCGTCTCTTTAGTGTCTGTTACCGAAAAGGAGAAATCTAGTAAGAATTGAATAGATAGAACAACAATGCAGCGCAGAATTTTGTCAGAGACCATGTCGCGGTCTCAAATCGACGAAAATATTTTGGCAAAATAAATTTAAATGTTGAAGTGAATCTAACAGTTTTTGTGTGTGTTTAATGGCTTAGAAACACCTTCCACGCTGCAATTGTTTTTGTTTCAGCACACGATCTCAGATCAGGTCACTTGCTATGCAAGTACATCTCAATAGAAAAAGATATATGCTCCTTAACACAAACTGTAAGATTCTTTTCTACACTAGGCACAAGGCCCGAAAGTTTGGTGGGAGAGGGGCCAGTCGATTAGATCAACCTTAGCACGCAACTGGTACTTAATTCGTTGACCCCGAAAGGATGAAAGGCTAAGTCGACCTCGGCGGAAATTGAACCCTGAACGTAAAGACAGACGAAACACTGCTAAGCATTTCGTCCGACGTGTTAACGTTTCTACCAGCTTGCCGCCTTACAAGCTAAGATTCTACAAGGTGTCAACAAGGTCTGGGTGCATGGAGTAGATAAAATCATAACATAAACAATTAGATATAAGAAATAATAATTTCTTAAAGTATGTGTTAATCCCCATGTGGGTACATGGAGTAAATAAAATCATAACATAAATAATTAAATATAAGAAATAATAATTTCTTAAAGTATGTATTAATCCCCATGTACCCAGATTTTATGGACACCTTGTAAAAGAAAGATATAAGTATGGAATTTGGCATAGGTAAGTCATATAAGTCATAAAAAAAGGAAGAGTCGTCGTCAATGAAGGTATTTAATAACAAGATGGCCAGACATTATAATCACTGAATGAATGAGAAAGTCATAAGTATCTAGGAAGTTATATAATCTGACAGAGGACTAACGAGAGAAATGAAAGCGAAAATTCAGTAAAAGTACATAAGAAGGCCAAAGAAGTTGATGTAGTCGAAGCTAAATGGCTCGAATCTAGTGAAAGCCGTAAATACTTGAGCAGTATCATAACTTAGATATTCAGGAGCTTTTGTAGATTAGGAAAAATCTGAATTAGTAAATGTAGATAGAAGAAAGAGGAAAGATTTCAATATGAATGGAGGACTCCACCCAAGGCTACATTGACCTTGAAATGAATGTGGGAGACGTTTAATATCAGGAGAAGACCGCGTGGAGCTAGCTAGAGTGGATATAGCCTCCTATGTAGGTAATAGTGAGGCAATTTTATTAAGAGCTGATAGTGTAATAATAAGAGATAGGGAAACCAAAACCCAAATGAAGTTAAAAACCAAAAAAAAGAAGAAAGTTTATCTGACTGGCAAGAGAAGGCTTTTCCTGGTAGATTTCCAAAGATAGTGGCAGAAAATAGTAATAGTGAGACATGGCTGTGGTTGCAGAGACGAAGGCTGAAAAGAGAGACAGAAAGTTTGTTAGTAGCAGCACATGATCAGCCATTGAGGTCTAATTGGACAAAAGCCAAGATAGACAAAAATCAGGTAAATTCCCGATGTAGTTTATGTAAATGAAAGGTGGAAAGTGTTGCTCGTATAGTTAGTGAGTGTAGTACGCTGGTGCAGAGAAATATGAATAAAGAAATGACAATTTAGGGAGAATAATCCACTGGGAGTTGTGTAGAAAGCTGGGATTTGAATATACTGATAAGTGGTATGAATATGAACCTAGTAAATTGCTAGAAGTAAGAAATGTGCGATTTTAACATTCTGACTGATAGAGTAATAGAATCAAGAAGGCCTGATTCAGTAGGAGTAGACAAAGGGGATAAAAAGTGCCAGATAATTGACTTTTAAGTCCGAAATGACGAAAAAGTGATGATGAGAGAAAACAACAAGGTACCAGGATCGAGCCATTGAATTACAGAGACTATGGAAAGTGCGGGTAAAATGTATCCCCGTGGTTATATAGGTACATTAGGAAGTAACAACTCTAAAGATTTGAATCCAACGATGGAGGAAACAGGCATAAAACGTAGTCTAGTGCAGCTGCAGAAAACAGTGTTATTAGGGACAGCTAGGATACTTAGGACGGTTCTTGGCATCTAAAATTATTTGTTATAGACCTATGTTAGGAATTGTTCTTTTGCAACAGTTTAATCTGTTATGCGTCAATGAAATAATAATAATGATAATAATAATAATAATAATAATGATAATAATAATAACGATGCTGATGATGATGAAGATGAAAACAAAACGATAACAACATATATGGCAATATACAACAACAAAATAGATTTAAAAAGCTAGCAAATGAAGAAGAAATACAACAATAACAACAACAAATCCGAAAAATGAGAATCCGAGTTGAAATAACTGTTCTCCAATATCGGTTTGCCGAATTTCAAGAATTAAGGTGTAGATGACATTTTTCGATTAAGTTTGCCTTTGTTACGTCTCCGAGAGGATTTTGTAGTTCTGAGAATAAAGTTTGCGTGGCTGAGGTAGAAAGGAATCACGTACACTTGTTATAGAAATACACTCTAGATTGAAAGTTGTTGAGAAAAGATAAGAAATCAACCAAGTAATCGAGTGACGTTTGGAGAGAAACAGAAACAGTTCCCATTATTGTTGTTGTTGTTGTTGTTGTTGTTGTGGTGGTGGTGGTGGTGGTTGTTGTTATTGCTGTTGTAACCGCTCCTTTTTTAATTAACCACCTGCTATAAAGGTATTTCAAACATAGCATCGGCAAACACACTCATAACGTGCACGCACACTGTGATCTATACATACATACATACATACGTACATACATAATACATACATACATATATATATATATATATATATATATATATATATATATATATATATATATATATATATATATATATATATATATATATATATATATGTATGTATATACACATACATATATATATACATATATACATACACACACATGTATATATATAGATATATGTTTATATGTATGTATATATATATATATATATATATATATATATATATATATATATATGCACATATATGCATATATGTATATGTATATACATACATATATATATATATGTATATATATATATATATATATATATATATATATATATATATATATATATATATATATATATATATATATGCAAGCATACACACACGTATACATACATATACATATAAATATGCCTACATATACATATACCATATATATGAATATGTATATACATATACATATACATACCATATATATATATATATATATATATATATATTATATACACACACACGCGTACATACACACACACGCACGTACACATACACACACACACATACATACCACTAAAGATACGACGAGTGTATATCTGTATTAGTGCGTTTTTGATATATATATATATATATATATGCGCGCGCGCGTGTGTGTGTGTGTGTATGTGTGTGTGTATGTATATATATACACATGTATGTATGTATAAAGACGTGTGTTTCTATTTGTGAGTTTGTGTGTATATTTGTATGTGTTTCTGCGTGCTTATGTGTATATACAGTGGAAGAAGCAAATTTAAAAGATTATGGAAGTGTTTTCTCGAAGTGCCACTACTATTAAAAGAACATTATTGTTAAAAGAATCCTGATTGACTCCCCCTGCTTGTATTTATCTCGTATGCATGCATATGGAACGGGTAGTTATGCACACGTTTTTGATGCCTTGCTTCTGTCTTTCTCATAGCCTTCGTGTGTGTGTATAAATACGCACACACACACACACACACCCACATACATACACGCTCTCTGTCTCAGACACATATGCCTCTCTCTTCCTCTCTCTCTCACACACATATGCCTCTCTCTTTCTCTCTCTCTCTCTATATATATATGCATATATATACACACACACATATATATATATGTTTGTGTATACAAATATGTTTGTATATATATATATATATATATATATATATATATATATATATATATATATACATATTCTTTTTATTTCCC
Organism: Octopus bimaculoides; assembly: GCF_046866305.1. Taxonomy (NCBI): domain Eukaryota; kingdom Metazoa; phylum Mollusca; class Cephalopoda; order Octopoda; family Octopodidae; genus Octopus; species Octopus bimaculoides. Next base: position 144,003,826 of record NC_142931.1, read on the forward strand.
TTTATACTTCGAATTTCCATCCTTTTCCAAAATAATTCCTTATATTGAACTCTAACATTTCCCTCTGTTTAACCATCTCACATAGTCTCCGATGAAAGGATATTTTTGTACTCTATTTTTATTTATTTATTAATTATTTTTTAGGCGTGAAAATGCATATTTTACCACAGAAATAATTAAAATCTCAAAAAATATAAATACTTATCGGCCGCAGAGACCCGCGATATACTGAGAGTCCGCGATATACTGAGAGTCCGCGATATACTGAGAGTCCGCGATATACTGAGAGTCCACGATATACTGAGAGTCCGCGATATAAATTTACATATATTAGCCAGAAAAATCCAAAACGTACCGAGCGTTATAAAAAGCAAACGTCCAGTCAACATTACGGTGTTTGGAGTGATCACTAGTGATGTCGACGTTATGCCTCCATTCATCTTCCCACATGGTCTCACACTCAACATGGAGGCCTACATCAAGTGCCTGGAGGAGGTAGTGCTGCTCTGGGTGAAGTGGGTGGCTGCTGGAAGACCTTATGTCTGGCAACAGGTCTCTGCACCATGTCATACAAGCAGAAGAACCCAGTCACGGCTGTCAGACAATTTCTGCGACCACATCACCACTAACATCTGACCACCTAACTCCCCAGACTGTAACCACCTTGATTATTATTTGTGAGGTGCAGTTGACCGAGAGACCAACACAACTCCTTTATAACACCAAAAATGAACTGAAGACATGGATTATGGCAGCATTCACCATCTTAAACAGGGAGACCGTCCAGAAGAGTTGCAGGAAATTCTGAAGTCGTCTGGAGGTCATCGTTGAAGCCAATGGCGATTCTATTGAATAAATTTACTCCTTAGTATTTCAAGATATTTTTTATGTAATTTTGCTAAATATATCTGTTAAAATGAGATGTCAGGGTTATTTTCATTTTTGCACAATTTAGACAATTTATTCACTGCATTCTCTGCGTTCACTACCAACATGCATAGATATGAACGCTTACACATATATACAAGAATGTATGTACTTTTTATATGCGTGCATTTATGAATATATGTATAAATAGCTGCGTAAATGCATGCATACACACATATACACTCGCGCGGATACACGCATATATAATCCATTTAATGTTCTCTTATCCATTCATACATGTACCACACGTAGTTTAGTGGAGCAGATTATCTACGGTCGGATGCCCTTCCTATCGCCAACCCTCACCTAGTTCCAAGAAAGGTAATGTTTCCATACATACATACATACATACATACATGTATGCATGCATGTATGTGTGTATATTTATATATGTATATATATATGTATGTATGTGTATATATGCGTGTGTGTGTGTATATATATATATATATATATATATACATATATATATATATATATATATATATATATATATATATATATATATATATATTTATATATATATATATATATATATATATATATATATATATAGAGAGAGAGAGAGAGAGAGCGAGAGAGACAGACAGCCAGACAGTCAGAGACAGAGAGGTAGAGAGAAAGAAACGGAGAGAGAAAGGTAGTGGTAGAGAGAGTAACTGTCATATGTATGAATGTGTTTATATACATATGTGTGTGTATGCATTTTCATACACACTCATTCACACACACGCAGACACATTCACATACACCCTGGCACACACACACACACACACACACACACACATACACACGCACACATAAGTATGCGTCAATCTATAAAGATCTATGCTGGCTTGTGTGTCTGGGTGCGCGTACGAACGTATGTCTCTACGTACGTGTTTATTGATCTTTGACTTACAAAAGTCGTAAATGTCTATGTGTGTGTATATATTCATATATGTGTGCATGTAGATTTTGTAGGAGCCATATTGTCATGTTCGGGTTAGGAAACAACGGTCAAGCATGATGGTAGAATTGTCTTGTGATATTTTGAGTTCTATGTCTGGCAATTTTTATTTCTTCCCCTGTCATAATCTTAAGACAAACCTTTTCCATTCTCTCAATGGCAAACACATAAACACATACACACATATATGACTGCATGGATATATATATGCACACACACACATCAGTGTTTATACATGCATACATACATACACAAAGACACACATACATCTATATATATATATATATATATATATATATATATATATATATATATATATATGTATATGTATATATGTATATATATATATGTGTGTGTGTGTGTGTGTGTGTCTGCGTGTGTGTGTATATATATATAGAGGGTGGGGTGTAAAAGTTTTTCATAATAACCTTTGGAATGTTAGAGTTAGCTGTGAGCTGTAAAATATATTTTATTAAAGTATTTATGGCATGGCAACTAACATGATTGTGAGATATCTATTTGTATGTTAGGTGCACAAAGTGAAACGATTAAATATGCGAATATAGAGAAAGATTTAAATGACAGAATATATGACGCAGTTGGATGTCTGCTACATTATCTAAAGGTTAAAATAGATTTACTTATGTACAGACGTGCATATAAATAAATATATTAATATGTAGAAATACGTTTGGTTTTGCGAAAGGGAGAAAGAGAACTCAATACCTTTAATAGAATGTAAATATGCTTTTCATAGTCCTATAGTGTTCTCAGCTCATAGGATATCATAGGATATCATAGGATATCATATCATATATAATTCGATGTAAACTATAGTTAAAAAGCGCTTCTACTAGTTTCTTGCCAGTAAGACACGTAGTTAAGCAAGTTTTTGTAACGTGCCTTGTATCTCCAAACAATCTCCAAGTTCTGAGCACATGCATTATAGTATCTTAAAATCAGGACCCTGGTACATAAGAAACCGCAAGAAAAGAGAAAAAGTTTGATGGAAAATGTCGAATGAGAAGACAAACGGAAAAAGAAACGAAAAGAAATTTAGAGTTACGTCTCCCTTAATCATAGAAATCATAATTAAACTAGTTGTTTAGAATACAGTTATTCTTCGCCATATGGCGGTTCGCTTATCACGCACTCCGTGCATCGCGGTTCACCTATTGCTCTCAGTACATCGCGGTTCACCTATCGCGCACTCAGTACATCGCAGATTGTTCTGGCTAATATATGTAAATTTATATCACGGACTCCTCAGTGTATCGCTGGTTGTTGTGGCCGATAGGTAGTTATATCTTTTTAGATTTTTATTATTTCTGTGGAAAGTTTTGGAACGTAACACCCGCGATAGTCGAGGGATTGCTGTATTTCAACATACAGGGTTCCAAATCTGCGATACTGTTATTCAGTCTGAAGTCGGTGGTGTCCTCATGTTCGCCAAAAGAAATTTTTCCATATGGTTGTATTTGTTGAAAATTTCGGATCTAGATTTAAGAAGTGTGGTCGAATGTTTGGAATTCAACTGAAACAGCGATATATCAGTTACGCATATGTTGCATTTCTTACGACCATTTACATATGGCGTGGATTTCTCTTCGATTCTCCCGCGATTGCATTCGGTGTTCGTAACCACTTGTATTAATGGCAAGAAAAGTACCAGTAGCTTTTATTTTGATAATTGTACATTACGTAATATTCATATCTCAGAAAACGGAGTACGTTTTTCGTTTATCTTAGCTCAACGGAACAATAAACAATGCATAATAGATATACAGATATGATATATAATATGATATGATATGATATATATGTGTGTGTGTGTGTATATATATATATATATATATATATATATATATATATATATATATATATATATATATATATGGGAGATTATACAAAAAATAACAACAGACGAGGACAGGTGGTGTAAATAACAAAAGTATATATTAGTATGATATATATATATATATATATATATATATATATATATATATATATATATATATATATATATATATATATATAAATATATATATATATATATATATATATATATATAAATATATATATATATATATATATATATATATATATGTACACATTTATATATATATGCATGTGTATATATATAGGCGTACCCGCTGATCACAACTTCGCCAAGCAAATTATTTTATTTGTTAATTAAAGTTCGAAACCTACGTCCGGTAACAAAATATGGTAAATGTTTTTATTTTTCATTCCCTTCGAAATTGATCTTAACCGTGGATTGAATTTTAACTGTTCCTTCTAGCATGAAAGGTGTCCTGTTAGGGTCACCTCCTTTGTGTTGTAAATATACATTAATTTTATCTGAAAAATATACTGTCTATTGACAATTTTATACATGCTAGACTACCGGTATATATATATATATATATATATATATATATATATATATTTATATATATATATATATATATATATATATATAGGCCAAAAGTCACCCGACAGTAAATCAAAATTCCTCCATAAACACTTAATATTCAATTTTATTTATTCATCCAATGTTTAATAATTGAATGCTGTGAGTTCAAATCACTGTTTCTTTTTCATCATTTGCTTATTTATTTTTTGTTTTAATCTTTGAATTAAATCGTTTTGATTTACTGTCGGGTGACTTTTGACCATCCCTGTATATATACATACAGAGAGAGATAAATAGATAGACAGATAGATAGATAGATAGAGAGAGAGAGAGGGAGAGAAAGAGAGAGTGAGAGAGTGAGAGAGAGAGAGACAGAGAGGGAGAGAGACAGAAGAAAAAGAGAAAGAGACCCATATGAAAGAAAATGAATTTATTTTTATAGATGATAGATCCCCGTTTGAACCAAAATGTGTCTCTTCAGTTTCGGAGCGGTAAAAAAAAAAAGAAAAACCGCCCAGATACATTTTAGAACCACGTACGTTTAAAGTTAAACCTTATAAATTGTAGATACAGATGTTTTGAACGTCATATTTTATTTACTTAGATGTGGTATTTGAGTCCTTGCTTCGCTTTACCTTCTCTAAGTCGACGTTTGCTGGATAGACGTAGTCAAGTGTGAAGGTATAATGTCTGAAGCTTGTAATGTCGCAAATAATGTTGTTATTTAATATGTTGTTCTTATTGCTGTTTAGCTCCAAGTCAATATAATATCAAAAGTTCTCCAAACATACCTTTTCCTGCTTTGAAGATCTATCTTTGACTACAATTTAAAGTCGTTGGGTTTTAGATCAACTCCAGTTAATGGAATCAAAACGGTAGCCCTTGAGATAGAAAATGCACACCCCAGGTTTAATAGACGGGTAGAGATCTTTGCACACAGAGAAAAATTTTAAATTTTGTTGAGGAATGGAGCCAGATTTAATACACACCAGTTGAGAGCAACAAAAGCCCTCATGTTCAGATCTCTAGCGCGGTTGATGCAGATGAGACAGGTAAACGTTCAGGAAAAATAAAGCAAGCAATTTACTTTTGCATGGGGGAAATTCGCTAAGAAATCCAGGTTCGATTACATCAGCGTTTATCAACCTTACGTGGAATATTTGTATCTTTATGAGCGCAACATATAATGTAGCAGTAGTTTTAATAAATTTCAGGCTTTCATTTAGAATAGAAGGCCAGTTTAACAAAGTAGGTTTCTGTTAAGGTCCAGCAACGATAGCATTAAAATCTTAAACTATAACTACATTTACGGCCGAGGTTAAAACTAAAGGTCAGGGTCTAATTAACTTCTTATTTTTTTCTCTAGCAAATACGGAAGCAAACTCCGAAGAGTTTTCATTTTATTTTCCAATTTCTTTGCGAAGTGTAGACATCCCAGTACTACCTTAATAAGGAGAAACTGAATCAATAAATAAATACAACAGAAAGAGTTATTTCTTTTATGAGGGCCACAGACGTTAAGCATTTGAATAATTCATATGTCAGGCACACCATCTATAATAATATTCTTAGTTTTGACAGTCTCAATGTAAGGAACATCAGAAAGCTGATAGGAAAACTTGTGCACTGAATAAATGAATATATATATAAATGAAAAACTACACATTACGGGACAAAATATCAAATGAAGTTCAACCCCTCCTCAGTTGTCTACTATGATATTACGCCCTGTTTCTGCACCCAATAAATATGAAGAAGACTCCAAATACGTTTCAGCATATTCTGACATCATAAGCGAAATATTCTTTGCACAGATTTAGAGAAATAATGTGAATGTCGTTTTCTTTAATCTTTAGTTATAATAGAGACGATGTTTACATTAATCTCAGCGGTTACTCAGAGTAACAGCGTCACGTTTGTTACTTTTGTAGAGTACAATTTATTCTTAAACAACATACTTTTCTTTTTCGTTGTCTTGTTTCAGTCATTTGACTGCGGCCATGCTGGAGCACCGCCTTTTTAGTCGGACAAGTCGACCCCCGGACTTATTCTTTGTCAGGCTAGTACTTATTCTATCGGTCGCTTGTGCCGAACTGCTAAGTTACGGGGATGTAAACACGCCAACATCGGTTGCCAAGGGATGATGGGGGGGGGGGGGCAAACACAGACATGCAAACACACACACACATATACGACGGGCTTCTTTCAGTTTCCGTCTACCAAATCCACTCACAAAGCTTTTATCGGGC
>NC_142931.1:144012866-144020366 GCF_046866305.1 Octopus bimaculoides
ACAAACTACAGCCTCACCAGCACCACCACTACCACTACCACTACCACTACCGCCACCGCCGCCGCCGTCACTGCAGCAACACGAACGAAGGCAACGCATGCACCGTTGCCACCACCGCCGCCACCAACAGCAAAGATAGGCGCAAATACCACCACCACCACCACCACCACCAACACCATCACCATTAACAACATCAACCTCACCACCACTACCACCACCACCACCACCACCACCAACCACAACAACAACAGTAACAAAGCAACAATAACAACGACAACAACAGCAGCAAAGATAACAGAAATACAACCATCAGTAACAACATCAACCAGCAGCAGCAGCAGCAGCAGCAGCAGCAGCAGCAGCAGCAGCAGCAGCAGCAGCAGCAGAAGCAGCAGTAGGAGCAGCAACAAGCGTTTAAGCATGAAATGGAATAGTGAAGGTGGAGGAGTAGCGGTGTCAGGAGAGGTTATAGAGGAGTGGGAGGACGGTGTTGTGGTAGGGTGAGGACGAGGTTGAGTATAATGGAAGGAGGAGTTTGGGGAGGGTGGGAGGGGGTGGGGTATGGCACAAGGGTTTCGGAATAACTAGTAGTAGTAGTAGTAGTAGTGGTGGTGGTGGTGGTGGAAGCGGCAAATGTGGTTGTGTTTTGTTGCGTGGTGGCGCTGGTAGCGGCGTTGGATGTAATGCTTCTATCGTTGTTGTTGTTCTTGGTGGTGGTGGTGGTGGTGGTAGTGGTTGTTGACGCTGCTGTGCTCGGAGTAGCTGTAGCCATGTTGATGTTAGTGTTGTTAATAGCGATGTAGGTTTGGCAGCAGTGGTTTTTTTTCTTCTTTTTTTTACGACTCATTACGTTCTGAGTTCAAATTCCGCCGAGGTCGACTCTGCCTTTCATCCTTTCGGAGGTCGATAAATTAAGTACCAGTTACGTTCTGGAGTTAGTCTAATCGACTCGCCTCCTCCTGCCAAATTTCAGGCCCCTTGTGCATATAGTACAAAGGATTATCATCATCATCATCATCATCATCATCATCATCATTACTATTATTATTATTATTACTATTATTATTATTATTATTATTATCAAATTCCGCTGGGGTCGACCTTGCCTTTCATTTTTTCGGGGTCGATAAATTAAGTAGCGAAATTTCAGGTATCCTTTTGTCTATAGTAGAAATGGTTATTATTATTGTTATCATTATTATTACTATTATTATTATTATTATTATTATTATTATTATTATTATTATTATTATCATTGTCTTTGCACAGCTTCAAACGCTGGAGATGTACTACGATGTCAGCTGTTCACTACCAGTGAACTAAGGTAACACCCCTTATTTTTCTATCCTTATTGCTGCTCCTATTTGTTCCATGTACTTCTCAAGATTTTTACTCACTATTCTCAGGGCTCCGACAATTATTGGTACTACTACCACATTTTTTCATCGACCACAGCTGCTTAACCTCCCAAGCTAACCTGTCATATCTGTCGACTTTTCTTTCTTCCTTATCGCATACCATGTTGTCAGCTGGAAATGCTATATCTATGATCCAGCATCGTTTGCTTTCTTTTTCAGTTATTATTATCATTATTATTATTATTATTATTATTATTATTATTATTATTATTATTATTATTATTATTGTTATTATTATGAAAGGAAGCAAACTGGTAGAAGTAAGCATGCCGGACAAAATGCTTAATAGCATTTCTTCTGAGTCATTACATTCCGTGTTCAAATTCCGCAGAGGTAGACTTTGCTTTTTATCCTGTTGTAATCGATAAAATTAGTACCAGTTGAGTTCTAGGGTCGATGCAATCAACTGGCCCCTTGTGCCTATAGCAGAAAGAATTATTAAGTGTTGAGGTGATAGTAGTGGTGGTTGAGGTTATAGTGTGTTGCTGATGACGTTGTAACTGTTGTTGGATGAACTAGTAGTAGTAGTAGTAGTGGTGGTGGTGGTGGTGGTGGTGTTAGTTGTGCTGGTATAGGTAGTGGTAGTGGTCGTGCTAGTGATGGTTGTAGTGGTGGTGGTGGTGGAAGTTGTGAATAGATCAGTGCGTGACAGAAGTTGTTTTGATGGTGGTGGTGGTGGTGGTGATAGGAAGGGCGAGGAGGTGTTTGAAAGAGAAGCAGAAAGTAGGGGTGCGGTGTGAGGCGATGTAAGAGGAACGTTAAAGGGAAGGGGAGGGGTGAAGGTCGTGTTGTATAAGAAGGAGGAAGGGTGTTTGTCTCGTCGTTGTGGTGGAGGAGTTTGGGGCGGGGGTGGAGGGAGAGAAGAATTATATTTGAAAAATGGAGGGAGTAGGAAGAAGGAGAAAGGAGAAGAAGAACAGAATATGTTTAGGGAAGAATGAGAAGGAAAACACAAAAAGAAAGTGAAAGTGTAAGTGAAAGAACGCAGGAAAAAGAAAGAAAGAAAAGAAGGCCGTTTAATAAAGAAGGAATAAAAAATAAGCGAAGGCGGGAAAGAAGGAAAGACTCAGAGGGAGAGAGAGAGAATGATGTGGTTGTGTGGTAAGAAGTTTGCTTCCTAACAACATGGTGCCGGGTTCAGTCCCACCGCATAGTGCCTTGGGCAAGTGTCTTCTACTACAGCCAGAAGACAACCAAGGCCTTGTGAGTAGATTTGATAGACAGAAATTCGTCGTTATATATATGTATATATGTGTGTGTGTGTGTGTGTGTGTGTTTGTTCCCCTCACCGCTTGCTAACCGGTGTTGGTGTGTTTACGTTCCTGTAACTTAGCGGTTCAGCAAAACAGACCGATACAGTAAGTACTAAACTAAAAAAGAAAAAGAAAACATGAACAAAAATGTCCTGGGGTCGATTTGGTCGACTAAAACCCTCCAAAGCAGTGCTCCAGCATGGCTCCAGTTAACTGACTGAAGCAAGTGAAAGAATAAAAGATTAAAGGAATAAAGAGAGAGAGACAGAGAATGAAAAAAGAGACAGAAAGAAAGCCAGAGAGAGAGAGAAAGAGAGAGAGAAAGAGAGAGAGAGAGAGAGAGGGAGAGTGGCTGAGTGAGAATGATTATGAATGAGTATAAAGAATGGGAAGGTAGGAGGGAAGAAAACAAACAGATAAAGAAGAAATGAAAGAAAGTACGGGAAGGAGGAATTATAAATAAAAGAAAGAGAAGAGAGAGGCATAGAGATAAAGAGACTCGAAGGGGTTGAAAGAAAGTTGTATATAGATATAGGGAGGGGATAGAGTAAGAGGAATGAACGAGTTTTGGGAGACACGAATGGGAATGACGAATTGGTGGTGTTTAAATGAAGGAGAGAGGGTGAGAATGAAGGAAAATAGTAACAAGAAGAGAGAGAGAGAGAGAGAGAGTGAGAGTGAGAGAGAGGAGGAGTAGTAGTAGTAAAGGTCATGAAGAAAAAAACAGGGTGGTAGTATGTGATGGGTAGCCGGGGGTGTTGGTGGGAGATAAGAAGTTTAAAGGTGGTAGCTGTGAAAGAATGGAGAAGAGAAGGAATGATTGAAGAGAATAGAGTTGGTGGTGATATAAAGCGTGAGGGTTAGTCGGAGGAGATGGAACCGTCGAAGGTGTCGGTGGGAGATAAAGAAGGGTAGGTGTGGTGGGAGGTAAGCGAGCAAGAAAGAAAGGTTATCTGTATATACAGAAGTAAAACGAGGGGAATAGGAAGAGGTGATAGATAGACGAGGGTGTTGGTGGGAGATAAGAGAGTAAATGGTTGTGGTGGTGGTGGTAGTGGTAGATAGGCGGCGGAGGTGGGTGTAGGGAGATAGTTGAATGTGTCGTCTGCAAAATGGTGGCAGAGAAAGAAAGAAAGAAAGATAGAAACAAACGAAAAAAAGAAAAAGAAAAGCGCTACCAAATCAAAGAGAGACCTTGCTTTTCGGTTCGTGTCTAGATTGAAAACTGGCGAATCAGTGAACGAAAGAAATGGCGCGTTGCTCAGCTGGAAATGCTGATTCCTGCTTGATTCCTGCCAGGGAAGCTGCAGCAATTCAAAAGAGAGCATAATATTACGCAAGTCTTTGAAATTGCTTTTCAAATTCTTACTTTCATATCGAACAGGGAGAAGAAGCAGAGAGACGAAAAAGTAGAAGAGAAAAATGGCAAACCATCGATTTTTCCTTCGTTCATTTGTTTGTTTCACTAATTTTATTTTATTATACTTCTTTTCTTTCTTCTTTTCTTTCTGGAGAGATCACCCACCCCTCTCTCTTTCTCTCTTTCTCTCTTTCTCTCTGTCTATCTTTCTCGTTAATTATTCATCTACCCTCTGTATGAGTATGTGCCTGTATGTGTGTATGTATGTGATTGTGTGTGTGGTTCTGCAACGCTCATCTCATCCATTCACTCACTCATTCATTCTCTCATTCACGCCTCTTCTTCTACAGCTTCATTTCCCCTTCTCTTTCATTCTTTGTCTCTTCTTCAATAATGGCGCTCACAAACTCCATCATTGCATCTCTATACCCCCTTCTTTATGTTTCTATGTTTATCTCTAGGTTCTCCTCCTCCTGTCTTTCTCTCACTTTCACCTCCCACTATCACTCATTCCATACTCTTCTTCCTTCTTTCTTCAATAAAACTCATTCAGTTTTCTCTTTTATTCACTTCTGTGTTCATTTCTTCCTTTGTGTATGTCTCTCACACTCTCTCTCTCTCTCTCCCTTTGAATTTTACCTCCTACCGTCACTCATTATAAATTCCTTCTTTCTTCAATAAATCCCTTTCGAGCTTTCTCCTTCCTTGGTCTAACTCTTTCACGTATTCTCGTCTCACTTCGTATTCGTTACTTCACACATACTCAATCACACTCGTTCACTCTCACATCATTACCTCCTCCACCATTTTCCTTTCAATCTCTCTCTCTCTCACTTTCTCTCTCTCACTTTCTCTCTCTCTCTCTCTGTCTCTCTTCACTCCTACTCTTTCTTCTACTCTATCATCTTTCCACCCTCTCATATTTATTCCCCCACCCCCCGCTCCAGTCCCTCTTACTTCTACTCTCTTAAACTTTGCACCTCCGTTATTCCATTCATCTTCACATAAATCTCTCTCTCTCTTTTCCCCCCTCTTTCTATTTCTTTATCTAACCCTAACTCTCCCCTTCACTCCAACCTCTACTGCCACAGCTTCTCTCTTTCCCTCTTCCCCCCTCTCTCTCTCTCTCTCTCTCTCTCTCTTTCACCCTCACTCACACGCAAGCATTGGCTCCTCCCACATATTTTCTCTCTATCTTTTTCTGCTATCCAGCTACCCTTTTACTTCTTCACCTCACCCGTTTCCTCCACCCCCAAGATTTCTTTACATTTATGCTCCCCCTCTCTTTCCATTTCTCTCTCTCTCTCTCTCCCTGTCTCTTTCCCGCTATCTTTAATACCCTATCTCCCACTTCCCCCCCTCTCTCACTTCACACCTTTCCCTTCTACCCCGTCAAACTCTACTCACAATTTCCTTATCTCTCGTTTTTCCGCCCCACCCTTTTCTTCCATCCATCCGTCTCTCCTCTCTGTCTCTCTCTCTCAATCTCTCTCCCTCTAATCCCTTACTTTCTTCGTTCTTTTCCATCCACTAACTCCGCCTATTATCTTTTCACCAATCCCTCTTACTACCACTCACACACCTCTCTCACTATATCTATCAGTTATCAACACCATTCTCTCTCTCTCCTATATATATATATATATATATATATATATATATATATATATATATATATATGTACACATATACATACTTACACACACACACACACACACGTACCTTACTCATCTCTCTCTCTCTCTCTCTCTCTCATTGTCTCTCTTTTTTCTCTTCTGCTTCCAAATGTCTTCCAAAGTTCTTAATTTATCCCCTCTCCCTTCTCCAACTTCTCTCTGTCACCTTCTAACAGTAGCCCCTCTCTCTCTCTTCCTCTCTCTCTCTTCCTCTCTCTCCTGTCACACTCTCTCCTTTCATTCTCTTTTCCCCTACCCATCTTTCTCTCCTTTCTTTCCTGTCTTTTGCCCTCTCTCTCTCTCTCTCTGTCCCCATCTTAACCCTTTACAATTCCCTATCCACCTGTTCTTCTACTTCTGCCCTGTTGTTTCATACTCACCCTCTCCCTCTCTTTGTCCTTTTCTCTCTTTCTCTGCCTCTCTCTCACTTTTCTCTCTTCTCTCTCTCTCTCTACCTTTCCCTCTCTCACACATCTCACCATCTCTCTCTCTATTTCTCCCTCTCCCATCTCTTTATTCATTCCTCTCCCTCTTCCTCCTTTTGACACTCTGTCCCGGTTATATTTTCATTCCATTCACTCCTTCTACCCTGTTACACAATAAACTCCCTCTAATCCTACCCCCTCCGCCCTCTCCTTCACTCCCTATACCCTGACTTTTCACCCTGTTACGCCTTACTCTCCTCCCATCTTTCTCTTTCTTCATCCACGTCTACATCCTTTTCTCTGTCTCTAGTTTCTTCTCCATCTTTTCTCTATGCCATTCCATCTAATCTCTTCTTACTTTCTCTCACACTCCACTCACTCTCCCTCTTTCAGCTTTACTTATCAATCTTCAATATCCTTCGTACACCTTTTCCTCTAAGAGTCCCTCTCTCTCTCTCTCTCTCTCTCTCTCTCCCTCAATTTCTCGTTGTTTAACCCCAGATCATCCATAATCCCACACACCTATCACCGACTACATTTCAACCGCTGTCATCTTGAGCATTTTCAACACAACTGAATCAAGAATAGCATTGTTTAGTCCGCCCTTTCTTTTCACAACAGTAAAGTGTAATCTGAGGAAGGTTTCTCAGATATTTCTAGCAGTCAGAGTTACTAATTAGGGGGCATTTCATTGGCTGGTTATATCTTGTATAGGATGTCTTCTGATATTTTCCATTTAGGAACCTTTCAGATTTGCGTCTTTAATATTCGTTTCAAGATTCCATGATTCTGCTTTCTACTTCGAATTCCCTCGGTGCTTTAAGACTGTGCATTGTTGCTGCATGGCGTGTATTTACCACATGTTATATATGTATATGTATATATATATATATATATATATATATATATATATATATATATATATATATATATATATATATATATATATATATATATGTGTGTATATATATATGGGTCTTTACGCATCTGTTTTATGGGTTTACAATTATTCAACTATCTCTTTCGCCTTCATATATCAACAGTTAAGATCTTAACCCATTAAGTCCCAGAGTACTTAAATTTCTGAATATTACTTTTAATTTTTTACAGATAATTGAAAATAAGTTAAAATGACAAAAAAAAAACAAAGACAATAGTTATTAATACTCCTTTACTGTAAGTAGAAATGGAAATTCTCAGTGTCCTATAAATAAGACACTGAGACAATGTGATATAGCTGATTTAATGTTTTCATTTAGTGTCCTATTTATAGGACAGTCGGACTTGATGGGTTAATTATAAAAAAAAAGTATGAAACCGTTATTCTATGCTAATTTAGTTAATTTTGTCAAGTTCCCTTTTCAGTTT
>NC_142931.1:144027866-144037866 GCF_046866305.1 Octopus bimaculoides
AGGAGGAGGAAGAAGAAAAGGAGGAGGAAGAAGAAGAAGAAGGAGGAGGAGGAGGAGGAGAGATTTTAGAAGAGAAAAAATTCTTCGAATGTAAGAGGAAAATGAATGATGTGAGAGGCTAAAGAATCGAGCGAAGCTGTAGATTACCAATTAAACTGAGGTAGTTAATGATCCACTGAATAGTTCTGGATATTATCGTTGTCCAAGAGAAAACCAGTAGACCTTTCATTGAGAAGTACATTAATCATGAAAGATTGAAGTCTTCCGGGAGACTTTTAGACATATTCTTGGTCTGAACAAATTATCAATGATCTGCAAGGTTAGCTGTTGAACTGGGAATCATGTGATGTTACCAATTCCAATGTCGGTGATTATGTGTAATGCAAAATAGTTTTCTTCGATCGGTAATGATTTCGATTGGGTTTTCGCTTGTAATAATTTCACTGACCTAAAATTGAGATCTTGATCGTTTCCACTCTTACCTTCCATCGGTGTCGTCCAAGAGAATTTATTTCTCTTTCTAAATACATAGGACTATATTAAAAAACAAAAAAAAACAAAACAAAAAAAACAACAGCATGCTAGTCCGTTTATATAGGGTTTTTAGTTTTCAGTGTTGTATTCTACAACAATAGAATATATTTTCAAATTTCTAGCACATATATAGTAGCATATGTATTACTATGATACATATATACATACATACGTATATATATATCGGGAGAATTCACAAAAAAATAAAAGACGAAGACAGGTGGTGTAGAAAATAAACGAATGTATTAGTATAACGCTCGGGAATTGAAAAAGTCTTTAACGTTTCGAGCCTACGCTCTTCCACAGAAAGGAACACAGAAAGAAACAAGATGGAACAGGTACAACTGACGATGGGGTATACTCTTTATGTTGCATGTCTCGGTTCTCTGTTTTTTTTGTTGTTGTTCGAAAAATAGTTCGTTTTCTGTCTTCGTCTTTATGTTTTCGTTTCTCATTGTGTTTAACATTTTTTGTGATGTCCTGTACCCATATATGCATGTATGTATACATATAGATGTAGGTATGTACATATATGTATTGATATATGCATATATTTATATATTATTTATGTTATTATATATATTTATATATATATATATATATATATACACAGACAAACACATGTATGTATATATATATTCTTTTATATATGTATATATGTGTATATATATATATATATATATATATATATATATATATATATATATATATATATATTTATATATATGTATATACATATATCTATATATCTATATATGTATATATATATATTTATATATATATTCTTTTTCTTGTTTCAGTCATTTGACTGCGGCCATGCTGGTGCACCGCCTCTAGTCGAGCACATCGACCCTAGGATTTATTCTTTGTAAGCCTAGTACTTATTTTATCTTTCCCTTAAGCTGAACCGCTAAGTTGGGGCGACAAACAGACACAAACATTTACACACGCATACATACATACATATATATATATATATATATATATATATATATATATATATACGACGGGATTCTTTCTGTTTCCGTCTACCAAATCCACCCACAAGGCTTTGGTCGGCCCGATACTATAGTAGAAGACACTTGCCCAAGGTATCACGCACTGGGACTGAACCTAGAACCATGTTTTCTGGTAAACAAGCTACTTACCACACAGCCACTCCTGCGCCTATAATATACATGTTTAATGTTACTGCTGCATGTCGGTCTACATGTCTACATGAATGGGGCAGGAACGACGTCACCGCCAACCACATGCGTCATTACCATCAGCATCACGAAGACCACGAAGGCTACCAGGACCACCACCACGAATATCACCCCAGTACCAACACCAATGACCATCACCGCCATCTACAACGCGAACGCATCACCACTGTCACTAAAACCACCGCCACTACCACCGCCACCAACATCATCACCACCACCATCACTACAACCACCAACACAACCACTACCACCACCACCACTACATACCAACGCCACCACCACCACTACCACCACCATTACCACAACCACCACCATCATCATCACCAGCATCACCAGCATCACCAGCAGCAGCAGCAGCAGCACCCCCCACCACCATCATCACCACCACTGCAACCACTATATGTATGTATATGTATATATAAGCACATACATACGCGTATATATATATATATATATATATATATATATATATATATATATATATATATATATATATACAAAAATGTGTGTATATATACACGCATACACACACATATATGTATGCACATTCAGACACATATCTGTATATATACATATATATGTATACACACATATATATATTATGTATATATATATATATATATATATATATATATATATATATATATATATATATATATATATATATATACACATATATATGCATATAGACATATACAAACACATATATATATATACATACATAGGTGCAGGAGTGGCTGTGTGGTAGGTAGCTTGCTTACCAACCACATGGTTTCGGGTTCAGTCCCACTTCGTAGTGTCTTTTACTATAGCTTCGAGCCGACCAAAGCCTTTTGAGTGGATTTCGTAGACGAAAACTAAAAGAAGCCCGTCGTATATATAAATATGCTTTATGTCTGTGTCTGTCCCCACAGCATCGCTTGTGAACCAATGCTGGTCTGTTTACGTCCCAGTAAACTAGCGGTTCGGCATAAGTGAACAATAGAATAAGTACTAGGCTTACAAAGAATAAGTCCTGGGGTCGATTTGTTCGACTAAAGGTGGTGCTCCAGCATTGCCGCAGTCAAATGACTGAAACAAATAAAAGAAAAGGAGAAAAAAGAATATATGTATACGCGTATGTATATATATATATATACGATTCTGATGATTGCGGTTACATTACAAATCAGGCTGAAGAGGAATGGACAATCGGTAAGATTTGTTAAATCCGAAATCGGTACCTGTTTAATAATGTTTTTTTAGGTGATTTTAAATGTCTTGCCCGCTTACGTTTTGGAATGCTGCTATATTTCACGTTGAGAGCAATTTAGGTCTTAATAGACACAAGATGTGATCTATTTCTAGCACATTAATTGTCCACGTTAGTGGTCAATGTTATTTTAAAATATATATATATATATATATATATATATATATATATATATGTAACTATAAAAATTTTTTTTTTCTTCATTGCCCACAGGGAGCCAAACATAGAGGGGACAAACAAGGAGAGACAAAGGGATTAAGTCGATTACATCGACCCCAGTGCGTAACTGGTACTTATTTAATCGAAACCGAAAGGATGAAAGGCGAAGTTGACCTCGGCAGAAATTGAACTCAGAGCGTAACGGCAGACGAAATACTGCTAAGCATTTCGCCCGACGTGCTAACGTTTCTGCCAGTTGTGAAAAAGAAAGATGAGAGAGAGAGAGAGAGAGAGAGAGAGAGAGAGAGAGAGAGAGAGAGAGAGAGAGAGAGAGAGAGAGAGAGAGAGTGAGAGAGAGAGAGAGAGAGAGAGAGGCTCCAGTGGGAAAGGAGGAAGTAAAGTTATATGCATGTGTGTTTGTGTATGTGTGAATTTATAAATACGCTTATATATATGTGTGTGTATGTGAGTGTGTGTGTGTGTGTGTGTGTATGTGTTTATAAATATATCTAAATGCATATATATGTAAACACGTGCATGTCAATACACAGATTGAGTGAGAAGAGGAAGTTTAAGTCCATGAATAAAGATGGAGATAAGCAAGTGTGTTAAGATGCTGCGTATATAGATTGGTAGACAGCTATGTCGCTGTATAACTTCCCTAAATCTGATATTTTTTCTGTTTTAAATATTGAAACGGCAGCAGCTACCAATTATATGAATCCAGTAAAAAGCTAGTCGAAGACTCCGCCGCCATCTTTGATTCCAAAGCTTTGCCAAGATGCAAGAAAAAAATTGGAAGAAAGAAATATTGTTTTCATGCTAGATGTTGAAAATAGTTTGGTGAAAGCCTTCTGGAAAAATATCGAGATATGTCTAAGAAAAAAAAAAATTGGTGATAACATCAAAGGGAATTTAGCGGTACTCTACGAATGTGTGTGTTTGTACGTGTTTGTATATACATATACATACAAACATACATATATTTATATACAGACACACATATATACATATATGTATACACATATTTATATATATATATAGGTATTTATGTACATGCACGTATATATTTCTGTATTTATGTAAATATATACATAAAATTATATATAGATACATACATATACACTCGCACACGTGCAGGCATAGAATACATAATATATATCAATATATGCAGACATACACACGTATATATATATATATATATATATATATATATATATATATATATATATATATATATATATATCTATATATATATATATATGTATGTATATGTGTGTGTGTATATGTATTCATGTACATTTATGTATGTAAAAATACATATGTAAACTACTGTATATGAATGCATAAATATTTATACGTCAGTCTATAAGTTCACATGCATACATCATACACACATACACACACACACACGTGTATGTATGTTTGGCTGCTTTCTATACTTGCGCATTTTCGTGTTTGTATTTTGTATTAGTTTCTTTAAAAGTGTAATTTATGTTTCTGTAGAATGAAAATGAGTTTGGGTGAGAGAGAGAGAGAGAGAGAGAGAGAGAGAGAGAGAGGCAGAAAGAGAGAGAAAGAGAGAGAGAGAGAGAGAGAGAGTGTGTGTGTGTGTGTGTGTGTGTGTGTGCATGTGTGTGTGTGAGTGAAAGAAAGAGAGAGAGTGTTGGTGGTACAGTGGGGTGGGAGAATAAAATTTCGCTAGTAAACAAATTCGTAGTCAGAAACACATTACACACACACACACACACACACACACACACACACACACACACACACACACACACACACACACACACACACACTTATACACGTATACCATATATCTGACTACACACATACATTTATGCATATACAGTCACTACATGTACACGCTCATGCATGCGTGTATACATGTGTATTTCTACATGTATGTTTTTGTTGATAGCATGTGTGAGTTTTACGTAAAAAAGCGTATATAATGTAGCACGTATATATATACATACATCAATACATGCATACATACATTCACATACATAGATACATACATACATACATTCATAAATACATATATATATGCATACATACATACATGTGTATGTATGTATGTATATATATATATATATTTATATATTTAAAAATATATATTAATACATATACATACACATATTTATATGCATATATAAATTCATACATATGTATATATAAAAAAATAAGCTTAAGGACTCTGCACACACACAAGCACATATATACTCACACACACACGCACACACATATTTACAAAACCAAGATGAATATATACATATATACATACATATATATATATGTATTTACACACTTATATTTATATGCATATATACATTCACATATATATATATATATATATATATATATATATATATATATATATAAATATATGCTTAAGGTCCATGCACACACAGACACGCACACACACAGAGTCAAACTGACACTCACGTACATATATAGTTACACGCATACAATCATATATACATACATACGAGTGTATAGCTGATGTTTGTGTAAGCGGATGTGAGTTTAGCGTAAACAGGCGCATATGTCAACATGTGTACACATACATATAAACACGCTTATATACTCACATACATACAAATACACAAACACTCTCACACCCATATTCATATACATATACATATACATATATGTATGTATGTGTACACACAGATACGCACATACATAAAGTGAAATCTTAGATTTGAAAGATTTAACCATTAATCTTCAGTTAGACATTTAACTGTATATTATTTATTAAGTCCTCAATAATTTATACATATCTATGTATGTGTATATGTATATATATATATATATATATATATATATATATATATATATATATATATATATATATATATATATCTGAGTGTATGTTTGTTTGTGTCTGTGTACGTATATTTATATATATACATATATATATACACATGTCTATGTATATATATATATATATATATATATATATATATATATATATATGTATGTATGTGTGTGTGTGTGTGTGTGTGTGTGTGTGTGTGTGTGTATAAATTTATTTGTTGGGTAACAATCCAACATGGAGACGCGCACCAACGTCCAATGTGGCACACTTGATAATTGCTTAGAATTCTCAGGATGAAACCAATGGTAAAGTGTATTTATTCATCAATGTGATGTTGTGTCTTTTTTTCTCACTGTTCGATATTATCTTATAAGTATACGTACATAAATATCTCTTTATCTATCTAACTATCTATCTATCTGCACATATATATGTAAGTATATATATATATATATATATATATATATATATATATATATATATATATATATATATATATATATAAATATATATATTTAGAGAGAGAGAGAGAGAGAGAGAGAGAGAGAGAGAGAGAGAGAGAGAGGATAAGAAATGGTGGAATTAACAGTGAGAAGTGGATCATTGGTGTTTTTAAAGTTATTATTTAATTAAGATGAGAGTACGTTTACAGCTGTTTCTGTATGTCAAGCTGGGGTAAATTTGCATTTACCTCGTTATAATTGATAGACATCTTTATAACGGTTATATGTCAAAAGATAAATAGAAGGGAAATAGAAAAGCAAATATAAATAAAGGAAAGGAAAAATGAAAGGAAATGTTCGTTAATTCAATAGTCTTACATTTTAGTGACTTCTATAATTCATTGTACCGGTTGGAGGATAGAAGAGAAGAGAGTTTGTTAGATCTGTGGTCTTATAATGAGTTTGTTTCATAATTCCATGTGCCTGTAGGTTCTAGTATCCGGTGCCCATGGCTAGTTGACCGCTGGTGTAAGCCGAGGGAGTTATAGCTATTGGGGATGTCCGGTGTAGTTATTTGGACATATGTGACGCTAATTTATAATTTGTTACTTAAAGGAATAATAGAAAGGGTTGAAGAGTGCATAGAAAAACAAAATAGATCGCCAAGGAAATTAAAGCATGTAAAAGGAGTCGGTAGTCTAGCTATCAAGTGAAATTAAGTTATAGGAAAATAGTGCACTAGCGTAGTACGTAAAATCAGTATGACGTTCAGTAATTAGTTATAATGTGGAGTGAAGATGGGTGGTGCTAAGTGGTACGTGGGAAGGTTAAGGGGATGTTATAAGAGGTTAAGCAGGTTCGTTAATAACCCGTAAAATAGGGATTAGCCATATTTAAAGGATCAATAGGTTTAGCGATATTTTGAGAATACGAATCGGCCTTTATGCAAACACAAATTATTTTATTAAGTAGTTGTGATCTGGCCAATATGATAAAGAATTTCTCATTTACACAGAGATCACAACGATTATTGTTAATGTTATATGAGGAAGTTTTTGCTAGGATACGCCATTCTAAAGTATAATTATTATTTTTGTCTTTCAATTCCCAAATGTAACTACTAAGTCCGGTAGAGTTCGCTATACTTCTGTTTCTGAAACTTCATCAGTGGGAATTATATCTAAGTATCATTTCATTTTTAGTTGCCCCTATATAAGATTTCTTGTTATTATTTGTGAGTACATCGCATTGGTAGATTACGTTTTTAGTTTTACAAATATTGGAGAATTCACAATTGTTTTTATCTCTACAGCCACATGAATTATTAAGCTTATCTGTGCGCATGTTGTGTTAAGGGTTTTATTATCTATAAAGTAGTTGTCCGCGTTATTTGAGGGCAGGTTATTAGGGATGACGTTTATTATATCTAAGATCATCTGGGCCTTCAGTAATGGTTCCAACATTCATTCTGTGTCCAAGAGAATTCTGAAAAAGTTTGAGAAAGAGGTAATAGTAGAAACGAAAACCGTTCTGGCTTCACCTTTTCACGAGAGAGCCAAAAATATCATTTTCATGTGTCAAAACCGACCTGTGACGGAAAGAAAATACCATTGATCACGTTTAAGAGGGCTGTGAGACTGACAGGAATTTGCTTTGTTCACGTTTTGAAAGATGTATAGACCTGAATTATTTTTGAATATCCTGAGGTAAGAGACGAGGGAAACTCCAACAAGATTTCTAAGAACTTCAAGTTTACATTCTAGCCAGATGGAGCTCCTTGTTACACAAGTGCAGTGGCTCAAAAATTTCCCAGGGTTGAGTCTGGGAACAGGTTTGGTGATAAGGACACTTGGTCCCCTTCATCACCTGATTTGAACCCTTTAGACTTCAGCATCCGGAATGAACTGGTCAGAAAAGATTGTGAGGAGCCCCACAATAACCTGCAAACCCTCAAAAGCCCATCCGTAAGATGTAGGAGTAATGATGTAGGAGATATTGATGTAGGAGATATTGATGACGAATTCATTAAGAAAGCGCTGTAGTGCAGTCGGAAAGAAGGTTGAGAAAATAATTGCGAAAAGAGGAGCAAGTCTTGGTGCCGAGCAAGTAGAATTTCGGCCAGAATTGTTTCTGGTATTGTGAAATAAAACTTTAAGCTTCCATTCGAATTTTAATCCAATCCTTTATGAGCTCTCAATCCTGAGCTATGGTTAATTATTTATGAAAATGTCATTTTTATACATGATCAAACTCATTACGATTCTTTTGGTAAGCTTGGAGAGTAATCATCATTTTTTCTTAATCAAAGTAGAGTCCAGTAGTATTGGAAAAACCTCTGATAACTCCATTATGTTATCTTTAAGCATTCCCGAGACACAAAGTTTCGAAGATGAATCTAAGAGTTGGACAATTTCACTGATACACCTGGTATACACACACACACACACACACACACACACACATGGATATTTATATGCATATTCATATGAAGACATACATACACACGTACGTACATGTACACATACACATGAATAGGTGTGTGTGTGCAGAATGAATAGTGTTTTGATAATTGAAGTCACGTCCGACGAAATCGATTGTTCATTTTGTTTCTTCTCTCTCTCTCTCTCTCTCTCTCTCTCTCTCTCACAATATATACATACATACATACATACATACATACATATATATATATATATATATATATATATATATATATATATATATATATATATATATATGTATATGTATATAATTAGGGAATTACAAGTATTCCAGGTTGTCATGAAGTTTACTAATTTACACTTTTCTAATGAAATTGAAAAAGTATATATATACAATCTGGCATACACAGGCGCTTACAATTATCAAGTATTACCTCTAACATTTACTTTACCTATATATATATATATATATATATATATATATATATATATATATATATAATTAACATAATATGGTAAAAATTTGATATTAATTAATATCAATTTAATACCAGGAAACTAGCACTTTAAAAGAATCAGAAGGTTCTTGAAAAAATTTTTTTCGAGATCCTAAAAAGATTATAGTACTTTGTGTATGTATATATATATATATATATATATATATATATATATATATATATATATATATATATATATATATATATATATGTATCTATATACATACACACATATTATAGTCACACGATATGATTTTGTTTTTACAGTTTAATACTGGAAGAATTTTACATCCAAAATGACAAATATAAAAGCGCTCATTTTCTTTGCTTGACTGTCACCGGAATTTCTAACTTAAATTTAAACCTTTCATAAACACTCTATCGTTACTTCTGAAACTTATCTAAAAGAAAGATATCAGTCACTCGTTTGATTTGTTTGAGGCTTCTGGAGTGTTTCTGCACGCTATATCGTGCCACATATACAACAATTTCTTAATACACCGCAGTAATTTAACACTAAAATTATTTAGTTATCATGTTATTCCACCATATTGACATAAGCCTAAAGAAATATCATGACCGAAACTGTAACGAGGAGCAGGCAGTAGTGTTGCTGCAGAATCATTCGGTCTTGTG
>NC_142931.1:144042866-144045366 GCF_046866305.1 Octopus bimaculoides
TATATATATATATATATATATACATACATAAATACATGCATATACACACACATTCGCTTGCACGCAATACATGAACACACCTGCAAATTGAGTTCTACATATGTTTGTTGAATGTATGTATATATTTATATATATATATGTGGTTGAGTGTATGTATACGTGTGCATGCGCATGTATGTGTATGTGTGTATGTGTGTGTGTACCTAACTAAATAAAGACGGAAAGAAAGAAATGAAGAAAGAAATGAAGAAAGAAAGAAGGAAAGGGGGAGTTGGAGAGAAATGTATCAAAAAAGACATTTCTTATTGTGTCTTGCGTATCTCATTATTAGACATTCTACAATAAGAGTTGTTACGTCTTGCGGAGTCGTTTCTGATTAAAACAATAAAGAATAGTCTTTGAAACCGTTGTTGTCTCTCATTTGCGATCTATAATTTTTATAGTCAGACATAAACAATTAATAAATGAAAAACAAACACGAATTTATTCCTCTCTTTGTTCATGTCACACGATCTGAGTACAGAGAAGTTCGCATATTATAATCGCATAATGCTATCAAACCGTTACGGATATGAAATTTAGTGAGTTCGAAGGGCATCGAGCTGTTAGAACCGTTATGTACCTCGGACAAAAGGATTTACGAATTTCTTCTGGCATTTTACGTACTGATTTCA
The DNA here is from genome assembly GCF_046866305.1 of Octopus bimaculoides. NCBI lineage: Eukaryota > Metazoa > Mollusca > Cephalopoda > Octopoda > Octopodidae > Octopus > Octopus bimaculoides. The sequence continues at coordinate 144,043,541 of NC_142931.1, forward strand.
ACTACCAACGAGGCCAATTTTGCGTAGATGTGAATATTGCAGTAGAGGGGTAACTACTGTAAGGCTGCTTTGTAGACGACATTTTAAATTTCTCCTTCAGGTGCATAGATGAATAAATTATCTGGATGGCCAACTCTGGAACAACCAACGAAAAACTGTTCATGTGTAAAGCATGACGTTCGAAGGTTCAATCCGACAACTTTCAGCGATTGACCATATGTTTTGTTAATTGTCATGGTGAAGCTGAATTTGAGAGGGAACTGAAGACTCCCCTTAGGGTAGGGACAGTTTATTGGGGGGATAGCGGAATATTCGGAATAAAAACGGTGTCGTTTTTGCCGTATCTCGTGATCATTTGGGCTTCAATGACGTGGTCCATAATTCTTTTTTTACCACAAGGCGAGTTCCTTTGCATAGTGTGGGTGCGTTTAGATTAAATAGGTGGATGACAGGGTAACCGACTTTTAAGTTCATGGGGAGGGAGTCCCGGAATATGTTGGGAGTTGAGAAATTCTGTTGGAAGGTGTGTATCCTGATCGAGGTCGGTAACGGTGTCGACGGACCTGTAGCAACATTCTAGAGAAGGTAGTTTTCTGAGTAAGCCGTAGTTAAGTGTAGTGACAGCTGCGTTTGTAGGTGCAAGAACAGCCCTGCATTAACGTGCAATTATCGACAGTTTGCAGTGAATGAGCATCGTAAAAACTGTATAACTGTCACAACTTGGTATGAGTAAAAGCAGAGAATATAAATAAAATGGAGTAATTTCTGAAGGCATTTAAAACATGATTAAAAGTTGATTTAAATTGCATGGCTACCGGAAGGAAATGCTGATGTGCAAATAGCAGCAGTTTGCAGTGAACGGGCATTGTAAAAACTGTTGTAGAAGACGAAATGAAAGTAACATAACTACGTCGTGAAGAGTAATATCCTTTGATCGTTGGTATGTATTTACTTATGAGAGGGTTTTTTCGTCCCCTAGAGGCGGCATTATACATGATGTGAAAAATTTGAATAGTCTATTATAATCTGTGGTACATAAGTGATGTATGTTCCCAACGTGAATGAAATCAGATGAAAACTTTCGATATATATATATATATATATATATATATATACACACACACACACACACACATATATATATATATATATATATATATATATATATATATATATATATATATATACACACACACACACGCGCACACACACACACACACACACACACACACATATATATATATATATATATATACAAACATAAGGTGAGCTGGCAGAATCGTTAGGACGTCGGGTAAAATGCTTAACGGTATTTCACCCGTGTTTGTGCTCAGAGTTCAAATTCCGCCGTGTGTAGTGGTTAGCGATCTATACATACATATGAATATATACACACACACACACACACATATATATATATATAAACATACATATATAAAAACATATATATATATATATATATATATATACATATGTATGCATATACACACAGCCAAGTGCACATATGTACTGTATAAAAACAAAACCATTTCTTTTTATCCCTTTTTTCCTAAATAACAAAAGTGAAATAGTTTTACCACTGAACTAACATCAATAAATTCCATGACCTGATTACCCAGTGGTAAATGTTGTAGTCTAGTCTAGAACTGGGTTCCATCCGTATTAAATTACACTCAACCATCATCGCATTGATCCCGTACCATTCCACATGAATGTGGGACAAAATATATACTTTGAAATTTGGTAATAAATAAAAAAAAAAGAGGCGAATTCTCTATTTATCTAATGAACTAGAAAGAGAGCGAGCTATTACAGTAAAAAAATAC
>NC_142931.1:144050366-144092866 GCF_046866305.1 Octopus bimaculoides
GTTTTTTCCTTGAGCAAGGCACTTTAATTCACGTTGCTTTAGTGCACTTATCTGGCAAAAGTGAGTTGTACCGGTAATTACAAAGGGGCCAGCCTTATCACACTCTATGTCACGCTGAATCTTCCTAAGAACTACGTTAAGGGTACACATGTTTGTGGAGTTCTCAGCAACTTACATATTAATTTCACGAGCATGCTGTTCTGTTGATCGGACCAACTGGAACACCCATCGTCGTTACCGATGGAGTACCAGTGATTAGCGTTGAGTGCGGTGTTAAAACTGAACGACAATACCACAAATACTATCGCATTCGCCTGCAGAGTTCTTGTCATACTGACGTACAATGGTAAAGGCACACACACATCGTAGCAGGCCCCACGCCATATACACACACGCACGCACACACACACACACACACACACACACACACACACACACAAACAAACACAAACAGGCACACGCACTTAGTCAGTCACAGACACACGCACACACGTATATACATTCACATATAAATATATTAATATGCATATATGTATATGTGTATACATGTTTGTGCGTGTGTGTACGTATGTATCTATATCTATATGTATATATGTACGTACGTATATATATATATATATATATATATATATATATATGTATAAAATCTCCATACAAACATATTGACACGTATATATACATACACATGCATGCGTACATACAGATAGACACGTATACATGCATGCATTCATAGATATCTATATACATACATACATGCATTCATACACGCTGAAACATAGCATCTGTTCTAGACTAATGAATAAAAAAAATGGTTGAATACATGATTTAGACTGACAGAAATATAATAAATATTGGTAGAATTATTTGCCGAAACCAAACACTGCAGGAACTACAGAACCATATAGTGTCCACATCTTTCGTCTTTCAGTCTGTTCTTTATCTCAATTTGATCTTACGACCTTCCTTTATGTATTCCAACACACTCATCCAGCCACAGTTTCAAAATCCAGTCCGATCAGACATGATTTCATCTGGATTGTTAAAGCTAGACGTTGCTGTAATACAGAAGGCGTCTGTAAACTTACATAGAAAGTGTCCCATCAGAATTAGTTTGACATGGATTTTGTTCCTTCTATTGATAAGGTGCTGGTAGTGGGGAGACTGAGGTTGTCAGAGAGGAGAGCTGTAAAGGAGGTGGGGGTGGCGAAGTCTGTGATGGGACTGATGCTGAGGATGGAAGTGACAGCGAAAATTCTCTGGTGAACTGACTTACGTTCAGTTGAAATTTTCTGTGTATATAAATGATGGAAGAAAGAAGGCAGGAAAAGAGATAGGTGAATAGAGTGTGGGAATGTGTATGCGTGTGATGTAGAGAACAGGAGTGAAGGTGCGTCTTGCCATATGCTTTTAAGTATGTGCACTTGAATATATCTTATGTAACTTGTTTTAGTTATTTAGCTGCGGCCATGCTGGGGCGAAGCGCTTCGAAAACTTTTCTGAGACGAACGGATCGAAACGACGAGTTATTTCTAAAACCTGGAACTCATTTCATCAGTATCTTTTGACACATGCTAAGTTACAGGGACATAAACAAACCAACAACGCTTGTCAAGTGGTGATGGGGAATAAACACAGGCACGCACCTCCTCCCATATATATATATGCAAAAATACACACACAGACATAAATATAGAGAGAAACTTGATTAAAGTGGTTATATAAAGAATCGAAGTATAACAAAGTGATGCACTTCACAATTATTGGCTAGACAGATTAACGCAAATCAGATAGGTAATCCATTATAATGTTCCTATCCCAATGTTAAATAGATTATGCACTTTTCAGAAGAAATTTGAATGCCCACTAGGAAATAAATGCCTGACCAAAAACGTTGATTTTAAATAAATATTTTAAAACTAATCTACATACTTTCATTCACGTAAGTTCCATTTCTAAATCATGATTATGTAATCATTTTCATACATTTCGATGAACAGATAAAGCGAAAACAACTGTGTTCTCTGCAAAGGACTGGGACTTTAATGACAAAAATAATTATTATCTTCTATTGGAGCATCGCTAGTCACGCTAAAATTTATGCTAGTGATAGATATGGTTGCTCTCTCACTCAATAATAATAATAATAATAATAATAATAATAATAATAATAATAATAATAATAATAATAATAATAATAATAATATGGCTGCGATGCATATGCCTGGTGTACTCTTATCAGACAGGTAGTCATGATAGGTATACTGAGCTTCTTATATTTGTATCCTAGTGTTACTTTGATGGCATGCACTGCTCTCTCACTCAATAATAATAATAATAATAATAATAATAATAATAATAATAAATGCCTTCTAATTGATGTTTCAACTCTAAAAGAAATGGAAAAACTTTCAAAATACAAAGACCTGGAAATAGAGATAACTCGAACGTGGAATCTAAAAACAGAAACAATTCCTATCATAGTAGGTGCCTTAGGTATAATAATAAAATATTCAGACAAATACATAACAAAAACACCAGGACTTACAAATATATATAACATACAGAAAATTGCACTACTGGGTACTGCACACATTCTACGCAAAACACTTTCAATACAGTAAACATAAGAGCACCACAGCAAACCACAGCACATACCCAAGGCGCACAGAGCTGCGCTCGGTAGTGAAGTGAAAGCACGTTATAAAAATAAAACTACTGAATAATAATAATAATAATAGTAATAATTACTTCTGATTTAGGTACACGACCAGTGTAAATGATGATATATAATTCTAAAAGCAAACAAAAGAGAAGATAAACTAAGAAAAGCAAATATATATAAATAAAATGAGAGGCTGAGTAAAAAGAAAGTCTCCCTTCGAGATGGAGAGAGTCTTGTGTGAGACATAAATATTATTTTCGGTTTACTTTCAAAAATAGAGGTAATTCTTGGTGTTAGGGTTAGAGAGAGATTTTTTTTTTTGGTATTTTCTGGTTCCCAACATTTGTTTCAATAAAATACATATATTCATAAAAACAGGAAATAAAAGAAAAAGACAGAAAAAAAATCATACTCAGTAAAAACACACGAAAAAAAAATCCTAAAGAACACAGAAATAAGATTAGATCGAAGGGAAAAGGAAAGAGAGTGGGGAAGAAAGAAAGGGGAAGCAAAGGCTGTTGCTGTTGTTGGTGGTGGTGATTAGGTGGTGGTGGAGGTGTTGTTGTTGTTGGTGGTGGTGGTGGCAGATAAAGACAGGAGATGAATGCAAGAAAAAAAATTCTAGAAGACGTCGAATATATTGGATTTCATCCGGCTGTAGTTTCTAAGTGAAGGTGGCTCCATCTAGGCTAAAATTTATCTTACGGCTAAAGCAGACATAAATATTCCAACGGGATTACGGATGGATGTACATATATGTATTTACCACACACGCACACACACACACATACATACTCACACACATATACACATACACACACTCATGTATATGCTTATATGCATATATATATATATATATATATATATATAAACATAAACATTAAGGAATACGTATATATACATACATATGTGCACATACATAAACGTATAAACATTCTTATACGTATAAATACATACAAGCACGAAACATACATATATACCTTCATATATACATATATATTTGAGTGTGTATATAAATATATATAAGTGTGTGTGTGTATATATATATATTTAATATTATTCATATATATATATATATATAATATATTATATATATATATACTTATAGATACCTACATATGCTTATATATATGCATATATATATATATATATATATATATATATATATATATATATATATATATAAATATATATATGTATATATATGCACACACACGGAGTGATACACACACACACACACACACACACACACACACACACACATCCACACAAACGCCCCAAACGTATACCACAAACATACGTGCATGCATTTGTACAAACACACATAAGTACACTCAGAATACAGGCTCTACATACATACACGCACAAGGGAACATGATATAACTTGCAGATTTTGGTAACTTAATATTTATTCATATTCGAGAATATCTCACGAGTATTTGGGGGGAGGGACAGAATGAGAGAAAGAGAGAGAGAGAGAGAGAGAAAAAGAGAGAATATGAGTGGTAGTGGCAGGTGTGTGTGTGGTTAGAGAGAGTTATAGAGAGAGCGGTATTATAGAGAACGAGAGTGGACTTTGTATTGTGGTGTTGGTGTTGGTGTTGGTGGTGGTGGTGGTGTTGGTGTTGGTGTTGGTGGTGGTGGCTGTGTAGTAAAATAAATCTGTCTACTTATATTATCGTGACAGAAATGTACGTAGTTTTATCGAAGCGCTACCTTGTGGCCCTTTCTATCTATTATATTCATTTCTTTCCCCCTCTATCCCATCCCACCTACCCTTTCCATCCTCCTCCTCCTCCTCCTCCTCCTCCTCCTCCTCCTCCTCCACCTCCTCCTCCTCCTCCCCTCCTCCTCCTCCTCCTCTTCAGTCTTCCTATACGTGTTTGTCGTGGCTGCTGTTGTGGTTGTTGTTGTTACTACTACTACTACTACTACTACTACTACTACTACTACTACTACTACTGCTGCTGCTGCTGCTGCTGCTGCTGCTGCTGCTGCTGCCACTACTACTACATTTCAACGTCACCGCTGCCATCACCTCGACGGTCACCACCATCATCGAGAGCATCATGATGATGATGATGATCATCATCATCGTCCCTATACATTAATTCCTTTTCCCTTCCTTCAATCTTTTCCCTACCCCCACCATACCTCACCCATTCTCTCCCACCTCCAGCTCTATTGTCCTTCATCCAAACCATTCTTCCCTTTTATATTTCTTGGGTTTCGCGTGGTTTTTCTTTTTCCTTTCTTTTTGTCTCTGCTTTTCCTTTCCGTTTATTTTCCTCGTTTTCTATCCTACCCTGACGTTTAAATCCTCTCCTTACAAGATTTAGGACTAGCAGAACCTCACTGCACGTTGTAAAAGGTTTTAACTTACAATATATTACAACTTGTGCCTACAATTAAAGAAACCCTTTCACTCTCCCCTCTGCCTTCTCTCTAACCCCCGCTGTCCATCATTCTATTTCTGCTTCTTTCTCTCACTACTCCGACAACATTGTTGAACTACTCCGGTTTAACCCATAAAACACAGACTTTACATGACCATCACCGTGAGATGATGGCATGCCGTGGCTGCGTGCTGTCCGTGTCCCCTTGACAGTTGGAACACCGTCAATAACTTTACGTAATATCATATTGCTACGTTTAGCGAGTAAATGAGAGAGGGGATCAAATGAAGAGCAGGCCGGCGACTGAATAAATGGGAGCGCACGTTGCCGAGAGAGCGAGTTAACGAGAAAGCGACATACCAGGAGAGAGCGAATCCAAGAAAACAGAATTTAACAGGGAGGGGCTATTGGGAGAACAAGTTCATAGGGGAACGAAATGCTGAAGGCGTGAGTTAACGGTGCAACGACAATAATGAATTAAAACCCATCGAAGCCCTAAACACTTAAAAAGATTATGGTGCCTCCACATATATGTAATTCAAAATATAAACAATAATAAACCATAAAATAGTTCGTTGTTTTTTTTTTTTCAAAATGAAACAAAACTAATAGTAACATGGAAATTAATGCTTCTCTTTTCGTATACTTCCATTTCTTAAATATTTGAATAGTCTTCTCCTACTTAATCTATTTCGATACTTAGTAGAAACAAAGCATTCCGAATATTATCTTAGCAAGTTTAAAGTGATTTCTTTCGTGTCGTAAACCATTTACTCTTGCGGTGAATGGTTTACGCAGGAGTGGCTGTGTGGTAAGTAGCTTGCTTACCAACCACATAATTCTGGGCTCAATCCCACTGCGTGGCACCTTGGGCAAGTGTCTTCTACGATAGCCTCGGGCTGACCAATGCTTTGTGAGTGGATTTGGTAGACGGAAACTGAAAGAAGCTCGTCGTATATATGTATATATATATGGGTGCGTGTGTTTTTGTGTCTGTGTTTGTTCCTTCCAACATCGCTTGACAACCGATGCTGGTGTGTTTACGTCCCCGTAACTTAGCGGTTCGGCAAAAGAGACCGATAGAATAAGTACTAGGCTTACAAAGAATAAGTCCTGGGGTCGATTTGCTCGACTAAAGGCGGTGCTCCAGCATGGCCACAGTCAAATGACTGAAACAAGTAAAATAGTGATGCACTCCTTCACTTAAAGCCCTAAACGTGTGCTTACGTTGATTAATGGTTAATCCAGTGCGGAGTGTCTTAGCGTGAGAATGAGTTTATGGGAGAGCGAAGTACTGAAGGAGTCAGATAAGGATGGAGCAATTTACGAGGAGAGTGAGTTGTCGAGAGATTAACTGGGGAATGATACACACAAATAGTGAGTCAACGAGAGAACAAACCGAATAGGGATTGAGTTAATGGAAGAGAAAGTTAATAGGGGAGTTTGTGGAAGAAGAAACGTGTGTAAATATATAAGTTAACGGGATATGGAAATTATGGAAGAGCATATCCACAAAAGCACGGACCATCGAGGGAGCGATTTATCGAAGATTTAACGAAGTAAATCCGTGAGAAATAGAGCCAGCATAGAAGCAACTAGAAGTCGGTGAATTGGCAAAAACATTAGCGCGCCGGGCGAAATGTTTGGCGGTATTTTGTCTGTGTTTACGTTCTGAGTTCAAATTCCGCCGAGGTCGACTTTGTCTTACATCCTTTCGGGATCGATATATATATATATATATATATATATATATATATATATATATATATATATATATATATATATATATATATATGTATATATATATATATGTCTATATATATATATATACATACATATATATATGTGTGTGTGTGTGTGTTTGTCCCCCCACCATCGCTTGACAGCTGATTCTGGTGTGTTTACGTCCTCGTATCTTAGCGTCTCATCAAAAGAGACTGATAGAATAAGTACTAGGCTTACAAAGAATAAGCCCTGGGGTCGATTTGTTCGACTAGAGACGGTACTCCAGCATGGCCGCAGTCATATATGTATGTATATATGTAACGTAGCAAACGGTTTTATGTTGAAGAACATTTCTAGTGTGAAAAAAGGATAACCTAGCAGACGTTAAAACATGGCTGAATGGAAGAATATAGCTTTGGGCTTCTTTTATAGTCAAGGTCTGAAAACGCTATATTCGGATTATGAATCTCAGAGCTATAAAAGAAATTTAGAGACGAAACCCACGGATGAGAAAATAGTCGAAAAACAAGGCTGAACTTTAAATCTATCAGAGTTACATCTTTGAGATTGGTTCTTTTAGTCAATGTTATTCCCGTGAGTATTCAAGAGCCACTTGTAGACCTTTACATTTTGTGAAATAGAAGGCAAGCTCTTCAGATCAGCATTGGTGCAACCATGATGTTCTGTTGATCTGATGAGCTAGCCTTCTCCATCTGCATTGATTTGTAAATGTAGTTGTACTATGCAATGTGTAGCATGCATTTATTCGTTCTTCAATTCAGATTTATTACTGTTCAGTGACTCTTCATCTCACCTGTCTCCTCCTGTTCTGTTTAGTGCAGTTCTCTTTAGTACCACACACATACACACACGGACACACGCATATTAGCAAATATACCACCATACACGTACACACAGACACAAACTCGGCTTGGAAACACTAGTATAAAATTTACCATAATATGCATGGAGATACATATAAACACACACATGCGCACAGATACGCACAAATACGCACAGGTATACACATACAGTTGCACACATACACACATATAAAGTTGAAATGAAGTGGACAGTCCGAATAAGTTGGTGTCTTCGTTACACAATGTGAAAGAATTGCTTGACCTTAATGCATCGTTGTCTGAGTTCAACTGTTGAAACGTGTAAAAGAATTACATGCGTGTAAGAAGCCTGCTTCTTAACCACATGGTTCCGAGTTCAGTCCCACTGCGTGGCACCTTGGGCAAGTGTCTTCTCCTTTAGCCTCGGGCAAAATATATATATATATATATTGTATATATATATATATATATATATATATATATATATTGTATATATATATATATATATATATATATATATATATTGTATATATATATATATATATATATATATATATATATATATATATATATATATATATATATATATATATATATATATATATATATATATATATATATATATATATTGTAAAATAAGGATTCAGATGGAATCAGGTACTTGAAAAGATATGCACCAGTTAAGATTCGATAAACATGTGGTTCCGACCTATGGTTGATAAGTATAAAATAAGATATTCCGGTTGTGTACAATGAGAAAATCAACCTTAAGAGTTTTTAGCGCCGAGGGGCCGGTCTGAAGCATGCGTTACTTTGAATAATACGTTGTTGGGATACTCTAGGGTGTCTGACCAGTCGTAAATCTTCTTGGTGTATTATAACCAAATGAATAATAACAGACGGTGGATAATTGTCGGGTCATTACAGCTGTTTCTGACGCATTTTTTAATAGAAGAATGATAACATTACTCCATTACAAAGAAACCTTAATCATCAGATAAAATGTAATTTTACAAACAAAAGAATATCCCAAGAATACAGCAGGGATGTGGCTGAAGTCTGTCGAGGCCAATTATATATTCTTGGGTTATCTTTTGCTTGTAAAATTACATTTCATCTGATGATTACGGTTTTTTTGTAATGATGTAATGTTTTCATTCTTCTATTAAAAAGATGCGCAAGAAACAGCTGTAATGAGCTGACAATTAGCCATCGTCTGTTATTATTCATTTTCTTATATATATATTTGTGTGCACGCGCGCGGGGGATGGGGTTCTCTTCGTATCAGTTTGTTCCCATTACCGCTTGACAAGCAGTGTTTGTGTGGTTGTGTGGTTCCCGTAATTTAGCTGTTCACCGAAAGGGACCACTAAAGTAAGTATGAGGTTTTACAAACAACAAAAAATTCTTAAAGGCAGTGCTCCAGCGTTGCCGCAGTCCAATGACTGATAAAAGATAACAGATAAAAGATAAATGATATATGTACTTACTTTCAGCTGTTACTACATTCTCTTTCACTTGTTATATATTGCACAAGACAAAAAGACGGTACCTCCTTTACAAGTTAGTAGAGTGAACAATCTTCATTTCTTTTGTTAGACATAAAAACGAGAAAAGAAGAAAACTAATGACGAAAATTCTGAAGAACCAATTCCAATTAATCAGAAAAGAAACCAAAAAAAAATCAGAAAAAAAACACCGAATCATTTAAAGAAGCAAACAAAACAGAAAAGAAAAAAAAATCAACTTTTATCGAATCAGGCAGAGAAAGTAAAAGAAGAACAACGAAATATATAAAAATCCAGCGCCATATTGGATATCACATTGCGTCTATATTACGATTGTGCCCAGGAGTTCTCCATTTTGCTCAATTGATATGCTAGGTCACGTGATAAAACGGCAAAGCTGAAAGTCACGACCTTGCCACATCCAGCATTTCAGGTGAATCAAATTGATTGGCTTCTCATGTGTCTCTATAAATGATCTAATAACAAACATTCAAAACCTTTAGCTGCTACTGTCATCGTTTGCCAAGCAGCACATCTGTAATCTTATTAAAGTCCGCTGATTATTTTTACTCGTTTGCGTTCTAATCCACACGATACGACTGTGTTTAGGAGATTTGATATAATACTCTGCTATCAACTTAGAAAACGAGAGGAGGTGTGTTGTTGGGTTGGCAGAGACTGGTGGTGGTGATGGTGGTTGGGCAACGGCGACTGACTACGGAGAGTGAGATCAAATTAGATTGTTTTATTTGGTTATTTATACGTGGATTGGTTCTCTCTTTTTGATTTTGTTTCTGATATTGCTTCTACCATTTGGCTTTATGTATGGAAGAAAGAAGGAAAGAAAGAGAGAAAGAAGGAAAGAGAAAAAGAGAATGATTGAGAAAGATAGGTAGAAAGGACAATACTGTGAGACAGAGAATGAGCGAAAGAAAGAGAGTGAGGGATATACGAGGAAAGAAGCAAGGATAATTGTTATGAGTAAATTGATTCTGGGAATGATACCCAGAACGACCATTGCTAACTGTAAATTGATGAAGGAAAGAGAAAACTTATAGCATCTCATTATCAGACAACGAGTGGATAGGGCGACTGGAGAGCGGGGAAAGTTGCTGTTACAGCTATTTATTTCTACAATTAGCAAACCATATTCTTCGACTGTATGAATAATAATGATGATGACACTACAATTACTACTACTACTACTACTACTACTACTACTACTACTACTACTACTACTACTACTACTACTACTACTGCTGCTGCTACTGCTACTGCTACTACTACCACTACTTTCTTTTTATGGGCCACAAGTGCCCATAAATGCGATACAAATGTGTCATGCAATGAGATTACGCGTGGAATGTCCGTACTTACGCACACACACACACATATCATAACGACAAGATTAGTATAAACGTAACACAATATATTATGCTGAATTAAGTTAATATAAGAGGTTAAAATAATGCTACAGGAACTAATACAAAACAGGGCAAGAGCTACTTTCAGCGACAAACTGCCGTTATGGTAGGAATAATGTATTGTGTGCCAGTGACCACCACCAAAACCGATCACTTGTTATTTGGATGTCAGGAAAAAAATTCGAGAGGTTCGGGCGTACTCTAGCACCGTCGTACCTCACTTGTAGATAAGACAAAGGATGAAGTCAATATGAATGATAATCTGGGAGAGCTTGGTACTTCATCTCGTTCATTTCCTGGTCCGTCACAAATGTGTTGCTGATTCATCCTAATTTAGGGGTAACATTAGACGAAGAAATTTTGTGCTCTCAGTCAGAATACCAAAATTTTTATGGAGATCCGTAGAACTCTATAAAGTTTTATGAGAAACTGTAATTGAATCTTCATGAGAAATATCCGGTGCCTTTTGTCTGGCCGAATTCCAGTGTCCTCTCTTTTCATCGAAGTTTTTCAACATTTCATCAGAAATTGTTTCCTCCACTTGTTTTGCAACGATGGAAGATATTTGCCGGTCTTGTGATACACTAGAAGATGCTTCCCATCCTCAAGTTTCGGTATGTAGTCAGCTAGTGGTGTGGGAAATATTCAGGTTTTTGTTTGTTTCTGCTTCAGCCATTCCAGAATTAAATTTGAAATAGAGTCATACACATAAACATCCATCCTTAGACATCAGAAATGCAAGAAGATGTAAAATATCTTGGTCAAGAGAAAGAGGATTATGGAAAAATAGCACATAATATGAGATTAGTGAAACTCAGCTAAACCTAAAAACTCAGCAAAACTTCATAGCTTCTTCTTTATAGATTCTCCGTCAAAAATTATCCAAATATTTTATTAGTTACCTTAATTACAATGACCCTTTCTTCTCGAACTAATATGTAATATCTAGGTATATACAGCCAATATAGAAGCAAGGCACAAAATGCCTCACAACGAGCTCTGGACGTCGTTGACAACGACAAAAACAACAACAAATCCATTTTAGCAAATTCTATTGTTATTGCCGTCAATGTCTCAGTTCCGCTCCAACTGAGGGAAGCTGAGATTTAAAGCTTTTCCAAACTGACCATCCTGTTCTTTCTAACGTGTCCTTCCACTTTCCAAACATTGGATGTGTTATTTGAGAAAGATTTATCTGCTCTTTCTTGCAGGTCAAGCGACCGTCGCAATACTCTCTCGACAGTTGATGGTGACTCAGTCGCGATGTTGTTGTTGTTGTTGGTGCTGTTGCTGTTAATGTTCTTGTTTCTGTTGTTGTTCTCAGCCTGATGCAACAGAATTATAATTGTGTACATTCCGTCCATGGCCAACGATTTTAATGTTTGTTTCTTTATAAACCTGATATATCAGGGACTACAGTAACCAATATATAATGTTATCAGGCTGATTGGTCTGATTGGAGACAAATTTGACTGCTGTCTCTAGAAGAGAGATTCTCTCATTCGTTCATGATGAGGTTCTCTTAATCGTTCATGATGATATATTTATATTAATATTTTATATTTGGACGGCGGTGAGCAGGCAGAATTGAAAGCAAGCCGGGCGAAATGCTTAGCGGTATTTCGTCTGTCTTTATGTTCTGAGTTCAAATTCCGCCGGGGTCAACTTTGTCTCTCATCCTTTCGGGGTCGATAAATTAAATTCTAGTTCCGTACTGGGGTCGATCTAATCGACTGGCCCCTTCTGGGTTCAGTTCCACTGTGTGGCACCTTGGGCGAGTATCTTCTAGTACAACCTCGGGCCGACCAAAGCCATGCGAGTGGATTTGGTAGACGGAAACTGAAAGAAGCCCGTCGTATATGTATATACATGTGTGTGCATGTGTGTATTTGAGTCTTCGTGTTTACTTCACCCACCGCTTGAAAACCGATGTTGGTGTATTTACGTCCCCGTAACATTAGCTGTTCGGCAAAAGAGATCGATAAAATAAGTACTAGGCTTATAAAGACTAAGTCCTGGTCGCAGTCAAATGATTGAAACAACTAAAAAATAGAATAAAATAATATATATATATATATACATGTAAACATATATTCACGCATATATATATATATATATATATATATATATATATATATATATATATATATATATATATATATATATATATATACACATATATATTTATTGTGAGTGAGAAAGAGAAGAACAGTTTTATATCGGTGTCAGCTGCAACCAAATCTGTGAGTGCGTGTCAGATTGTACATATATGTACGCACGTATATATGTATATATCTATCTATGTGTATTTATATCTATACCTACATACATATATATATGTATGTATGTGTGTGTGTGAGTGCGTGTGCATGCATACGTGTGTATTGAGAAACGCACAGATCTTGACAGGTTCATGGATGTGTTTAGAAGAAACTATGGTTTATTAAGTCCTAAGAAGCGAAGACAGAATCGATCGAACGCTAAGACCTAAACATTGAGTAGAGATGTAGAGAAGTAAGGAAGCCGGAACACCGGTAGGTGAAGCTGTAGGGCGGCTAATATGGTGGTGTGGGTGGTTCGGACAGTCTCACTTTAAAAATCGTAGTGACAGCTGTCAATATATTACTAGCAGCGGATTTACATCGTCTTTTCAGAGAATTCGGTTGCATCTTAGAGTGGAAGCTGTGGACTTGATGACAGTTTATATTGGTAAACGGAAACAGCTGTGTGACACCGTTTATATCGATAATTATTGATATTTTGTATATGATTGATTGATAAAATGTATAGGTCGGTATATATATATATATATATATATATATATATATATATATATATATAGATAGATATATGTATATATGTTTCTGTATATATATATATATATATATATATATATATATATATATATATATATATATATATATATATATATGTATGTTATGTATGTATGTATTTATGTATGTATATATATATATATACATGTATATATGTATATATGTATATATGTATATATATATATATATATATATGTATATATATATATATGTATATATATGTATATATATATATATATATATATATATATATATATATATATATATATTATATATATATATATATATATATATATATGTATATATATATATATATATATATATATATATATATATATATATATATATATATATATATATATATATATATATACACACTTCTTTTCATTTACTCGTTTCAGTCCTTTGACTGTGGCCATGCTGGAGCACCGCCTCTAGTTGAACAAATTGACCCCAGGACTTATTCTTTGTAAGCCTAGTACTTATTCTATCGGCTTCTTTTGATGAACCACTAAGTTACGGGGAGATAAACATACTAACATTAGTGTCAAGCAATCGTGGGGGTCAAACACAGACATACAAATACACACACACACACACGCACACGCACACGCAGTGTCCGAAAAGTCACCGATGTGTTTCAATTTTTAATAACTTCCTTAACTCTACAAATAAATGCATGAAATTTTGATCCAATATAAAAGACATAATGGAAATTAATATGCAAAGGTCGAATTTTGTAACACCAGTACATCACATATGGCGAACGACATCGCTTTTATGGCAGCCATTTTCGGCTTCGTACGCCCCTGCTCTTTCCAAAACTTTCATCATAACAACCTCGAGAATTTTAGACACCCACTTCTCTGATTTCTGTATTGATGCTCTCCTTCATTTGCACCAGGGTCTTCGGTTTGTTGACGTAAACCCTCTTTTTTCCGGTGTCCCCACAAGAAAATATCCGGGCTAGTCATGTCTAGGGAACATGAGAGCAAGTTGACATTTCCAGAGCGGGAAATTATTCTCTCTCCAAAGCACTGCTGTAGTAATTACATTGTTTCTCTTGCGGTACGAGCTGTTGCCCCATGTTGCTGGAACCATGTGTGAGGTCTACTTTGAATTCATTCTACTAAAAATTCTTCAAGGTCTTCAAGGTGGGGTCCCAGCATTGCCGCAGTCAAACGACTGAAAGGAATATAAGGTAAAACATAAAAGATTCATAAGGAAATGAAATAAAGTACAATCTAAATACAGTAATTCCTCACCATATCGCGGCTCACCTACCGCGGTTTCCCTACCGCGGTTCACCTTTCGCGGTTTATTTAAGCTTACGTCGATTCTTCCGTGGTTTTGTTTTGCATTTATAATAAAATGAATATATACAAATTATAAAGATAATAAAAAAAAGAATAACTTAGCGGTTCAGCAAAAATGACCGATAGAATAAGTACCAGACTTACAAAGAATAAGACCTGGGGTCGATTTGCTCGACTAAAGGCGGTGCTCCAGCATGGCCGCAGTCAAATGACTGAAACAAGTAAAAGAGTAAAAGAGATACAATACAATACTGTTTCTACCTCACGGATTTTCACCTATCGCGGGTTATTTTGGAACGTAACATCCACAATAGTCGAAGGATTACCGAATTATAAACAAATGGACTGAAGGCAAAATCTTTTGAGCAAAAGCAAAATGTGTAAGAAATTAAGACGGAATTCGGAAATATACGAAAGGAAAACAGTGAGAAGAAAACCTTTGATGGTGATACCGAATAAGATATGGCAACTAGAGGAAGCGTTCCCAACCATTTCTTATCTATGGACCCCTTTGAATGCTACTTTATTCTGGTGCACCCTCGTGGCCATTTGATGCTTAAAAACTAGTCTTATAGATATTTCCTTCAAAATTTCCATTTTGTTTTTCCCATATGAACTTGTGTACGTTGAACTATGTAAAATGTTAGAGAAAGGGACCCAGCTGTTTCTTGCAATACATCCCAGTACATACATCTAAAGCAATTTTTTTTTCAAGGGCCTTTAAAATACTGTTGTGGATCAGCAATTTACTATTTTGTTGCGTGGCGCCGCCGAAATCTTATATGGAACCTCAGGGCCGGTAGGAACCCCGGTTGAGAACCACTGAAGTCAGGTATAAATAAAAGAAGGTGTAACGAAAGGAAGAGAACGAACAATAAATGGGGATGCAATGTTGAAAGGATGGGAAATATTAAAGAGAATTAATTGAAAGATGAATGAAAGAAAAGAAAATTTACGAGAAGAAAATAAAGCTGTGAAGTAAAAGAAAGGGAGAGATTAAAAGAGGATTAAAAGAAATAAAGATAAAATCGAAGAGAGAAAACGAGGATGGAGAGTAAAAAAAAAATTAGTACAAAACATTCAGGGAACAAAAGAGGACAGAAAAAGAAAAATGATGTGATCCATTCATCGAAGAAATGAAGTGAAGTGAGGAGACCAAAAATGTGTAGAGTTTTATGTGTGTGTGTGTGTGTGGTGGGATGGAGAGTGAGAGAAAGGAGAGATTTCTGGTTTCTGATAAATGCTGTTGAAAAATTTGTTTCTTCATTGGTTGTGTGTAGCACTTGAGATGTGCGTCATTATAGACCCCGGTCAACTAATGTTTGCGGAATGAATATGAAGGACGGATAATGTGCAGAATACATATTGTGTGTGTGTGTGTGTCTGAGTGTTTATCTGTCTGTCTGTGTTTCTGTGTAAAGGTATATATATATATCTATATATCTATATCTTTATCCATCTATCTGTCGGTCTATCTATCTATCTATCTATCTATCTGTCTATCTATCTATCTATCTATCTATCTATCTATCTATCTATCTATCTATCTATCTATCTATCTATCTATTGACCAAGGTTACCGTGGTCTTTTCCGTAGGCTTTTCTTTCCACGGCCAAACCTAAACTGTCCTCCCCTCCTTTTACACGAGAACATTACTGTGTGATACACGATCCCTATTGATCGCCCTTTTTCCTTTTTTTTTCTTTTTATTTTTTGATCCCTTTTGATCGAACTACCCCCTTTTCCTTCCTACGATCCCTTTTGATCGACCCCCCCCCCTTTGTTTTTCTTCCCCTCCCAAAAAGAAAAGCTCTACATTGTATTTGTCCCATCTTCGTTGAGCCCTGTGTGGCTAATAAAAGAAATGTATCTATCTATCTATCTATCTATCTATCTATCTATTATCTATCTATCTATCTATCTATCTATCTATCTATCATGCGATCAATTCTGTATACTGATAGCAGAGCTCCATATATGGTGCAACTGTTATCATGGCCGTATAAGTTGTAGTAGGTGACCGTTGATGGTGATAAACGAGGACTATGATGATGATGATGAGCAGCAATGACTATGATGACGATGGTTATAAAGATTATGGTGATTATGATGATGATGATGATGAGGAGGAGGAGGAGGAGGAGGAGGAGGGTGATGATGATGGGAACGATCCTGACTCTACGACCTTAGATTCCAGTGGTGGCCACACCGTCTGAGACGGAATCCGCCAGAGGGTGGCCATTGCTGTTCTTCATTTATATTTCTTCACGTACCGCCTCTTTCGGTGCTAATGTATCTATTAATGCGGCAACTGTTGGTGCGTTTCTCTGCTGTTATTTTTATGTTTTTCTCAGAAGTGCGTTTGAGATGTCTTCAAAATGGCAGGAAATACTGGATAAATTAATCCTGACACTAAGTATCTTTCAGAAATATCTTTGTATTCTATGCGCAAAACTTATATTTAAGACACACACACACACACACACATGTATATATATATATATATATATATATATATATATATATATATATATATATATATATATATATATATATATATATATATATATATACATATATATATATATATATATATATATATATATATATATATACATAAATGTATATGTATATATATACATGTATATATGTATATGTATATATATACATGTATATATGTATATGTATATATATATGTTTATTTATATGTATGTATATGTTTATATCTATATATGTAAATAAATGTAAATATATATATATTGTCATAATTCTCTGTCAGTCGACATCGCTTAATTTTAACGAAAGGAAATGGACATTTGTTCTAAATTCCTGGAGACAGACAAATACCTGTTTACCTGTCTGTCTATGTATGTATGTATGTATGTATGTATGTATGTATGTATCTATCTATCTATCTGTTACTGCAGTATATGTCCTGAGATAACATCTCTTATATATGTCTTGTGTTAAGAACTGAATAAATACCAGAGAGAGAGAGAGAGAGAGAGAGAGAGAGAGAGAGAGAGAGAGAGAGAGAGAGAGAGAGTGAGAGAGAGAGAGCGAGCGAGAGAGAGAGAGAGAGAGAGTGAGAGAGAGAAAGAGAGAGAGAGAGAGAGAGAGAGAGAGAGAGAGAGAGAGACAGACAGAGAGAGAGACAGAGATGAAAATCCGCTCCAACAGCAGCAGCAGCAGCAGCCAGTGGGAGCAACAAATCCACCTCGGCTTTTGGGTCCTTTCTTAATGTTCCTTACACATATCAAGCCAGATGCTCGCATGAGAATTTGTCGTATCTGATACAGGGAAATTGGGAATAAACATTCGCTGATGTTGCGAAGAGGCACTGAAAAAGCCTAAAATGACCAAAATCCATCCGACGCTCACACTTGCAGATGTTAGAACGAATTTTAGTATTGTACATTTAACGCAGTAAGTCGATGCAAGATGTTGTTTCAGGACAAGTACTGCAGTAACTGGCCCATCAACTGTTTATATACGTTAAATATATAACATAGATCTGACGTTGGTCGGATTTGATCTCAAAACATACGGGTTTAACTTAAAACCGCAAGGAATTTGATCCATTCTTCTCTAGTCTTTATCACTCATCATTCTAATCATGGCAAAAAAACTTACAACACGAAATAACATTTCATAATAGTTTTTCAAGTATTTTATGCTGTACAGTTCTTAGTTATATATTGCAACATTCAGAAACCATTAAACAAATACATAAAGCCCTACACAATGCAAGAATTATTCTCTGTAGTCCTGCTGCAGTTGTTGCCGCTGCTCGGATTAATATTGCTGGTGGTGGCAGCAGCGGTTACGCCGTTACTGTTGCTGTCAGCACTCCTGCACGTCTCTTCTGTAACTACAATTATTATAAACCGCCATAACACAGCATTAGAAATATATTAATACTGGGATATAGATAGAGATAATATTTTTTATGGGATGCTTCTAATATTAAATAATATTTGTTATTATTATTATTATTATTATTACTATTATCATTATTATTATTATTATTATTATTATTATTATTATTATTATTATTATTATTATTATTGTTATTATTATTCTCATTTTGTTTTTCAAAGGGAAAATATAGTGTTTTTTTATGAAGCATATCTCTATAGTTTCGTAACGTTGGAGATGTTAATGGCAAAATATTGTTTTATTTTATTTTATTTCATTTCATTTTATTTTATTTTACTTTATTTTATTTATTTTTTGAAAATGGTGGACTTGGCAATTTCTGGTCGCATGATTACACAACAAATACAGCATTTATGATTTGCACGCACACGCACACACACGCACGCACACGCACGCACGCACACACACACACACACACTCACACACACACACACACACACACACACACACACATACAGTCACGGACGTACAAACATACACCGAACATACGGAAGTACACACAGATCTGCACACATACACGTATATATATACATTTTATATATGTGTTTAAATGCATATATGCATATATGTACATATATATGTGTATCTAAGTGTAATTATATAATAAACATATATATACATTCATACATATGTATATACATATACATGCATATATAAATATATACATATATATATGTATATATATGTATACAGATATACATAAATATATGCATATTTATGCACATACATTCCTACACACGTATATGCATGCTTATATATGCCGTGGTTAGGTCGACGACACACAGACACACGTTGTCTTCTCCATAGCTATTTATAATCGTGTCAGACATATTAAAATCTTATACATAAATCGATGAGTTTTGATCAAGTTGTTGATTACGTGGATGATGATGATGCTTTTAGCAATATCTCTGATAGTAATGGTTGTTCGTTCATCCTAACTAATAAGAACAAAATAAAAATATTAACTAATAATGGTTATAATAACAATAATAATTTCTTTATTGGCTAGTATTTACCTCAAGGGCAACATATAGAGAGACATTACGAATTTTGAATGGTTTGTATAGTTTCGGCTGTAAAAGAGAAATAAAGTTGGTGAACGAATTTGTAAAAATATGGAATGAATGAAAACTTTCCAACAATGTGAGCAGCTATGTAGGGCTAGTGAAGGAAACCCACAGGCCTAGAACCACCCTTAGTGTTTGTGAAACCGCTCTATTTTAGTGGTA
Source organism: Octopus bimaculoides (assembly GCF_046866305.1). NCBI lineage: Eukaryota > Metazoa > Mollusca > Cephalopoda > Octopoda > Octopodidae > Octopus > Octopus bimaculoides. Next base: position 144,070,246 of record NC_142931.1, read on the forward strand.
GTCTGCAGTCGAAGGGCGAATTTTGAGGGATAGCGCATTCAAAGAAGTCAATCGCGCAATCTCTACGACCTTTTCAACAAATTAACTGGAAGTCACTAGTTTAATCCCTACGCTCATGTTTCACGCGAAGGGGAATGAAAAGAAACCAGCGAGAGTTTGGTAGAAGAGCAAAATGTCGTCTGTATTCAGCATTTCCAATCTCGTTCTCTATGCAATCACTTTCACCGAGGCCCATCGCACAATGGAAAACTGTCTGTCTTCCTCAAACCAGATGACGCAAGGGACAGAAGGCGTAAGGAATAGAAGACGTAAGGGGCAGAAGACGTAAGAAAAAGAATAGATGAGTATCAAGGGAATAGATTATTTGAGACAGACAAAATGAGACTTTATAACCAAATAAATAGAGGAGAAAGTACTGAAGATAAGAAACCTAATGCAGAAGAATCTAGAAAGTTCTGGAGTAATATCTGGAATAAGCCAGTCACTCATAATGGAGATGTAGTATGGTTAAAGAAAGTGAAGGTAGAACTAGTGAGTGAGAAGCAGCCAGATCTAAGACTAACTAGTGCATTAATGAGTAAAGTGTTAGGAAAAATGATGAATTGGAAGGATCCAGGCCAGATTTAGTTCAAGGATACTGGCTAAAGAAATTTAGCAGTTTACATGGGAGACTGAAGGAATGACTTCAGGATTGCCTGAATGGAGAAGTAACATCAAATTGGATGAACGGAATGAGAATAATTCTTATGAAAAACAAAAGCAACTGGTAATTATAGACCAATCACATGCTTACCGTTAGTATGGAAGCTGCTGACAGGAATGCTCTCAGAAAGCATTTACGATCACCTTGACAGCCAGAATTCGCTGCAAGAAGAACAGAAAGGCTCAGGGAAAAGGCTAGAGAAAAGCATGATCTATTATACATAAACAAAGTAGTTCTAAATGAAATAAAATCCAGAAAGAAAATTTTAACAATAGCATGGATAGATTATAAGAAGGTTTATGACATGATTCCACACACATGAAGAAGTGAACGTTTGAGTATATTCAGTATTGTAGACAACAAAAGAGAATTAATTAGCTTTAGCATGAAAAAAGGGAAAGTAGATCTCTACTCAGGTGAGACACTCTTAGGGAAAGTTAATATCAAGAGAGGAATTTTTCAAAGAGACTCATTATCCCTTTTAATATTTGTCTTTTGTTTAATCCCTCTCAGTTTGGTATTAAGGAGGGCAAAGGCTGGGTATCAGTTCAGAAATAGTAATGGGAAAATTAACCATTTGTTCTACATTGATGATCTGATGCTTCTTAGTAAGAATAAAAGAGATATAGATTCTTTAATACAAACTGTAAGACTCTTCAGCAAAGGATATAGGCATGGAATTTGGCATAGATAAGTGTGCAATATTAGTCATACAAAAGGGACAGGTAGTGAACAGTGAAGGCATTCAATTACCAGATGTCCAGACATTAAAATCACTGAAAGAAGAGAGTTACAAGTGTCTAGGATTATTAGAATCTGACAGAGAACTATAGAAATGAAAACGAAAATTGAGGAGGAGTACATCAGAAGGGTGAGAAGGCTAATGAAACCAAAGCTAAATGGTTCGAATCTGGTGACGACTGTAAATACTTGGGCAGTATTTTACTAAGATATTCAGCATCAATAACAACATCAACAACAAATCTGAATTAGCAAAGCTAGATAGAAGAACTACTACTACTACTACTACTACTACTACTACTACTACTACTACTACTACTACTACTACTACTACTACTAACAATAATAAACATGGGTGTTTTGCTCAACATCCTTAAACAAACCTTATTCAGGAACCTTTTGAGCGGGATGGACTACTCGACCTGAAGAAAATTCTAACTGGGCCCCACCTGCGAGGTCATGTACTGTTTATCTTGATATGAGATCACCATGTCGCGCACATATAGTTGTAATGCATGTAATGCATGACGGGTAGTCATGATGAGTATACTGGACTTCGTATATTCTACCCCAGTATCACTTTGATGGCATGCACTGCTCTCTCACTCAGTGATGATGATAATGATGATGATAATGATGATGATAATGATGATGAAGATGATGATGATAATGATGATGATGATGATGATGATGATGATGATGATGATGATGATAATAATAATAATAATAATGATAATATTAATAATAATAATGCCTTGATTGACACTAACCTAGAAATTTTCTGTGAGGTGTTAGTTGATTAAATCGACCCCATTATTTGACTGGTACTTTATCTTACCGAGTGTGGAAAGATGAAAGGCAACAATGACTTGAGTGAGATTTGAACACAAGACCTAAAGAACCGGGGAAAATTTTGTTACAGCTCTGTCGACTCTCTCTACTTTTGACGCTGTAACAATTCTGCCATGGCAGCAAAACAACAACCTCAATAACTGTAATAAACAGACAAAAAAAAACTGGAAAAAAAGAAATCGCCGTCGCCATCATTATCATCATCAGCAGCAGCAACAGCATCAACGACGTAAACACTCTGGAAACAGCAACAACAAGAACAACAACGAGTAATAACCGAAGCAACATTACAGAAATGAAAAGAAAAGAAAACAGTAATATTGAGTAAAAAAATATCAACGAAATAATCATGAGTAACAGGAAAACAACAACAACAGTAAATACAACATGCACCACCAGTGCCAACAACAACAACAAAAATATTTAGCAAAAACAACCTAAAAATACATGTAAAAAAACAACGGTAAAGAATTGTAAACAACAACAACAACAACAACGCAAACAGTTTGAAAAAACATAAAAAAAGCAAGATGAACAATAACAATGTTTTGAACACAAATAACAACAACAACAACAACAACAACAACATCATTATCATAACAACATCAACGACAACAACATCATTATGACAACAACATCACCACCAACAAGAATAACATCAACGTCATTAACAGCAACAATAACGACAGCATCAGCATTATAACAACAACAACAAAACAGCAGTAGCGACACCAGCATTAACAACTTCAACACATCAACAACAACAACAACAACAACAGTCACAATAGCAACTACAGCAATGGCTGCACTTATAAAATATTACAAAAATGTATTCAAGCAATACCGTGTTGCTTGAACGTAATTGTGGTTGCCAAGGCAACACAAGTGATTCTAACGCGCAGTCTTCAGATAATGGTCTCCAGTAACTTTGAAGGAATCCATTAAAAATATCAAACAGTTACATAAATATTTCCGAGTGGGTGACCAATGTCACTGAACCAGAAGGTAATACACTGGCTGAGTAGACAAGCCTGATCAGGTTTCAAATATCTATTGATGCACCTTGGTTTCATTTTTCTTTCGTAAATAATCTAAGAACTGTGGATTAGGAAAATCAGTGGAGCATCGAATAGAGCAGCGTGTTCTGATTTTTATTTACGTCTCTGTGTTCAAATCTTGCCGATTTAGACTTTGCTTTCAATCCTCTAGTGTTCTTAGAAACAATACCAAATATGACTGCAAATTATGCATAGCTTTAGGGCCAAGAATTCCACCATCCTATTTAATTCCAGATCCGGGATTTTCACCAAATGCAAGCATATGGACAAGTTTCCTTTGTCATCTGGAGGACATTACACTTTGCAGATTGAGTAGCTATAAAACAGATTTTGGACCCAGCTCCTTTGAATTATTCTACAGTAACTAGTTTAATTATGACTTCTACAGTCAAAGAGGACGTAACTCTAATTTTCTTTCTTTTCTTTCCTTTCTTTTTCCGTTTTTAATCTCCCTTTGCTTTCTTATTTCAGTTTTAGTATCAATCTTCCGGGTTTTTTTCTCTCGCGGTTTCTCATGTTCCAGCGTCTGATTTTCAAATAGAACGAGCCAAGTTCTCAAAGTCTGAAAATTGTTTGGAGTCACAAGGCGCGTTATAAAACTTGCATAACCACGTGTCTTAATGGCAAGAAACTATTGGTGACTCTTGCGTTAATACGGTGTACATCAAATGATAATTATCTGTCATTGTATGGCATACTTTGTTATACACATAGATACAGAAGTTTTATACCATATGTTTCATAAACACTTCGGCGATGCTATTCTGCAGCTTGAAATGAGATTCCAGCCGACAAATTTTGCATTCTATTAAAACCCTCATAGGAGGTCGCTTGTTTCATCGTCAGAAGTTGACGAATTTCACATACATAACTTCATAATTCTGGCAATCATAGCAAACGATGAGGTTTTTACAATGTAATATGTACTAGTGGGTTCAAGGTACGGAAACCATTTTAGCTCATTTACGTTGTATATTTTGGCAGAGTCTAAATATATATATTAATGAAATACAGGATGCCGTAGAATTAACGCACTTTTTAATTTAGCAATTTCTACAGTACAAAAATTGTTTTCTTTCGTAAATTTTATTATATAACAATTTATTATAGAAGTTAAAGAAACAAAGAAAACCAATTAATGAAAATTAATTGCTGTTGTTTTATGAAATTTATAAAGTATTGTTCCAACAAATCAACGTAATTCATTATGAGAAAAAATTTAACATGTTCAAAAGGCCCAGCCCCGGTTACGTTTTTAGTACAATGCTGAACATTGCCGGCAACATTTCTACAAACCTTTTGACACCTTTCCCCATTAATCGTAGAAAATGTAACAGAAATTGCTTGTTTTAATTCAGGAATCGTTTTCGGTTTCAGGGAACAAGCAAGATTTTTCAATACACCCACAAGATAAAGTCGGGTGGTGTTAGGTCTGGTGATCGTGATGGCCACTCACTTGCGCTCCGTCGTACTATACTCCTCCTCTCAAAATTAAGAATTGACCATTCCCGAACGTTTAACCTACAGTGAGGTCGTGCACCATCCTGTACAAAGCAGAAAACTATGAATAATACAAAAGTGAAAGAGCGTTACTTTTGCCGAACCCTGTATGGAAAACAAAATTTTGTACAGATGTTTAATCACAGCCAAACACTGTACTTCTCATAGGACAATTAACCTATTTTCTTATTATAGCTTTCCGATATAATTGTTAATATTTCAAAATGTGGTAAAGCAGAGAGCTGACAAAATCGTTACTTAGCGTCATTTAGCCCGTCTCCACGTCCTGAGTTCAAATTCCGTGGAGGTCGGCTTTAACTTTTAATCCTTTTGCGGTCGATAATGTAAGTGCCAGTCGAGTACTAGGGTCAGTGTAATCGACTTATGCCCTCCTCCGGAAATTGCTAACCTTGTGCCAAAATTTGAAACCGATATTTCAAGATGAGAAGGCGGCGAGTTAGCAGAAACTTTAGCACGCCAGGCAAAATGCTTAGCGGCATTTTGTCCGTTTTTACGTACAGATTCCGCTGAGGTCACCCTTGCCTTGCATACTTTCGCAGTTGATAAACTAAGTACCAGTTGTACACTGGGGTCGATGAAATTGACGTGCCGCCTCCCCTCGAAATCGCTGGCCTTCTGCCATAATTGAAACCGATATTTAAAGGTGTTTGTTTCACCTCAAATCTTCCATCTGCTTGACCCAGGAGTTCATTTCATTCTTTATGACTTGTTTACTAAAATATTTTAAAGACATGGGTTCCAGAAAGTTTGGTATTATGCATTGGAAAACCAGACTCTTTCAACTGTTCAGCTTTAAATTCTTAAGATGAATAAATGAGAGACGAAAAGTGTTGATGAGGAGATTGTGGAAAGATTATACAGCTGCTGCGCTACACGTGCCCGGATGCGTGTGAGTACACACAGAAAGAAAGAAAGAAAGAAAGGGAGAGAGAAAGAGAGAGAGAATGAGAAAGGGAGTGACAGGAGAGAGGGGGAGAATTGTAGTTCGAGTTTCTGCTGCGACAGAAGGAAGCCGAATGAGCCAGCGTAGTATGTGAAATAGTAACAAGAATATGGATATCAAAAGTAGCAACGAACATAAGAGCAAAATGGTGGAGAAAAAGAGGAGCTGTAGGAGTAGTAGTGGAAGCAGTAGTAGGAGTAGTAGTAGTAGTAGTAGTAGTAGTGGTGTGGTGGTAGTAGTAGTAGTAGTAGTAATGGTGGTGTGGTGATGGTGGTGGTAGTGGTGGTGGTAGCAGTAGTAGTACAAGAAGAAGAAGCAGAAGGAGAAGAAGCAGAAGAAGAAGAAGAAGAAGAAGAAGAAGAAGAAGAAGAAGAAGAAGAAGAAGAAGAAGAAGAGGTGCAGAGGTAGTAGTAAATAGATGAAGAATAGAATAGGAAGAAAAAGAGGAATAACAATATAACAATAGCGTCTACAACAATAAGTGAATGAAAATGTGAGGACATTTTGGAGGCTCATCAATTGGTTGAAGAAGGAATCTAAAATGGAAGGAAGACAGAAAGAAAATCTGATGACTTATGATGATGTAACGAGGAGGACAACAGTGGTTGGGAAGATGAAACAAAAATAACGATAGCATCACCATCAACATCATTATCGACAACAGCAACAACAACATCATCATAAACAAAAAACACCAAGAACAAGGACAACGATAACAACAACAACATCAGCAGCAGCGGCAGTAGCAGCAACAGCAAGAAGAAGAAGAAGAAGAAAAATAAGAGCCAGAACAGAAACAACAGGCGATGACGTGGATTTCGTTAATCACGAGTTTCCTAAAGTCAAAGAATGGAAGTAAAAAAAAAGTTAACTTTCGACAACGAGCGCGTATACAACCACTGCAACCACTACAACCACTACAACCACCACCATGACAGCTACCATTAGCAACACATCATCTGTCACTACTACTCTCACCTCCACAGCTTTCCCACCACCATTATCACGGTCATTGCAATCGTCATCATCACAGATATTCCCCACACGACAACAACTTTACCACCATCCCCTCCTTCAGCAACTACCTCTTTACAACACCACGTACGTTGCCACTGTCAATACTAACAACACCAACACCACCGATGGTGCTGATCACCATCGCTACCACTAACGCTACCATGACCACCACTATCATGACGAAAACGAGAACAACGACTACGACCACGACGACGACGACGACGACCACCACCACCACCACCACCATTACCAACATCTCTATAAAAAGAAACTAGCCTTATAACTATAATTATGACCACCTTAACTATTACCTGTATCACCACCATGGTAATTATCTACACCGTAGTCATAATGCCTGTGCTTATTTTATTATTATTATTATTATTGTGTGAGAGGCATATATATCATTATTATTGAGTACACCAGGCACATACATCACATATCACATATCAAGATAAATAGCGCATGACTTTGCAGGTGGGGCCCAGTTAGAATTTTCTTCAGGTCGAGTAGCCCATCCTGCTTAAAAGGTCCCTGAATATATATGTATTGAGAGGTGAATAATCCAAATCCCAAAGAATTCTTTTCAACACATGGCTATGATGTCATTCTCAACAACTTCCGCTCGTGATCAGAGATGCACATATCGTCAGCCACAATGACTCACTCAGAGTTATTTCCCTTCGGCTTGAAATACAAAAATTGCCTTCAAGCGGTATGGAGGTCGTTTTTGTTCCAGCTGGAACATTTCTCACTTTTATGGTACCTACTTCTCAGGTTACTTTCATTAAATCACTTTTAGTCGTCTCAACATCCATATTGTGCTCTCTTTCAATCCCGCCACAAAAAAAATAAACAAATACAACAACAAAAAGAAAGAAATAAAAGTCAATAAATAAATGAATAAATAGTAGTCATTTCTCCGCAGACGATCGAACCTGAACGATTCAATTCGTACGCATGTTCAATTCGTACAAACGACCTACAGATGTTTTAGAAGTTTCACTATAAAATAGATCTCATATCTCACGAGATCTTCGAAGGGAGTCAGCACTTCCGATTTCTCTAAAACACATCTTTAAAAAATAGGGTTCATTTCCAGATAATTATAAATACTACCAACGAAATTTCGAATTTGTTCGTAATTACTGCATGGAAATATACGTGCATACACACACATACATACACATACATATCGACATATTTTATATATATATATATATAAGCAAAAATTTAGATTCAGGTGAAAATGGTACTTAAGTTTAGGCACCTAGTACGGTATTATCCATACAATTTCAGAGAAAGGTGATTAAAATCAAAATAAGCAACAAGGATATCCAGAGGTAGTGCAGTACGATCGTTTCATGCAACTCCATTTAATTGAACAATGTAATCATTACATCAATTTAGATGCAGAGCAATCCTCAGCAATCCTCAAGGATATAGAATTTAATTAAATTAGAACAGATGGACACATTATTATAACTATACCTAAAATCTCCAAGGAGTTAAGGAAAAAAACAAAGAACATTTTGCTTCAGCTACACCATAGAAGCTATATATATATATACTTCGTTTTGGGATTTGGTTTGCAAGATTCTTGATGCGAGTTCGTGTGTTGAAGCATATATTGTTGTGTCTGGGGAAAGTCATTCACTTTTAAAGCCTTATTATTTAACACACGCACCGGTAAAGTTTCCATTCATTTACTTATTTATTTTTCAAACGGCTATTTTTCAAACGTCTATTGAGAAGGTTGCAAGACGCAACGAAAATTTTAGGAAATATAAATAAATGAGTGGAAACTTTACCAGTGCGTGTGTTAAATAATGAGGCAATAAAAGCGAATGACTTTCCTCAGACTCAACAGCACACACACGCACATATACATACATACATATATATATATATATATATGCTTGTGCATTGATGTGTGTATGTTTTTGTATATATATATATATATATATATATATATATATATGCCTGAGTGTATGTGTAGTGTTATTTATTTTGTTGCAAAGATAGGTAGATATAAAGATGGGTAAAGAGATATAGATACCAGGCAGAAGCATGGTTAGATAGCTAAATCGACGTAGCCTCAGGGATCAGCACCTTTCACAATTCTTGTCCCCTGTAGGCAGCTTCATTGTATGCAAAATGAATTGAAAAACTGGTGAATGTATTTGACTAACCCTTGAAATAAACTAGAAATATGCAACATGTACACTTTTACGAAATTCTCTAGAAATGGTATAAATGTGAATAGCTGCATGTAAATATCTATAAATATATGCCTATATATGTATATATACACCTATATATATATATATATATATATATATATATATATATATATATATATATATATATATATATATATATATATACATATGTATATATATATATATATATATGTATATATATATGTATGTATATATATATATATGTATATATATATATATATATATATATATATATATATATATATATATATATATATATATATATATATATATATATATATATATATATATATATACACATATGTATATATATTTATGGATATGAGTAGGTATGAATATATTTGTAGCAATCTCTCTGAACGTCTCTCATTTCTCTCTCTCTCTCTCTCTCACTCTTTACATATGTATATATATAATACATTTAATATATGTATGTGCGTGTATATGTATATATATATATATATATATATATATATATATATATATATATATATATATATATATATATATATATATATATATACATATATATACAAATATATATATATATACATATAAATACCTATATATATGTATATATAAGTTTGCGTATGTATGTGTCTGTATGAGAGTGTCTATATATACGTGGAGTGGTGCGTGTGTTTGCGTGTAAATACTTAGTCAATATGTTTAATGAGGCATTTTTTTTCAGTTCGCAATTCTAAGGAGACAATTGCAAATGGTGCCACAGGGAAGTGGCTCTTACCAAAATCTTGGCAGACATGCGAACTGTGCATTATCTTTCTACAGCTGGAAGCATTTTCGGAACGGACACACTGTATCACAGATATGTTCCTAAAACATTTATACAATAACATAGGGATATATATTCATAAAACTATACACCCCCCCCCCCCCCCACACACACCAGCATATATATATATATTCACATTAATAGGTAGATATGTATATATAATTATGAAGGTACACAAACATATATATGGAAGTTTACATATGTACGTAAATCTATAAATATATATATATATATATATATATATATATATGTGTGTGTGTGTATAAATGTGTGTCTAACCATCTATTTATATATAGACAAATGTATATATATATATATACACACACATTATTCATGTGTATCGTAAAAAACGTCCGCGTGAATATGTAGACATGAAATACAAGTAATTTTAAAGAAGAAACAAACTGTATAATTGAAATACACTATAGATAAATACATACTACATAAAAACATCCGTATCTGCATGCATATGTCTGTGTGTGTGTGTGTGTACATGTGTCTGTATGTGTGTGTTTATGTGTGTGTGAGTGTACAAGCATTTATGCATTCGAAAATCTGTGTATGTCTCTGCATACGCGCTTACATAGAGCCATATATCATACATACATACAAGCATAAGTATGTACACACACATACACACACACTCATACACACAGATGTGTATTATACACACGTATAACATATGCATTTCAATGAGAATAATTATCCATAGTCTCACTTATATTTCTATATCGCTACATATCACAGTAGATTTATAAATAAATAGTTATAGAGACAGATGGGTAGATAGAGACAGTATGGAATACATAATGCAACATAAAAATTGATGGATAATATTGTAGGCAGAAGTAGGAAAAAAAATGGATAGAAGAGGGAATAGAAATTGAGATAAATAAAAGAAGGATGGCTTGATCGATTGCAAGATCGAAAGAGAGATAGACTAATCGATTCCTGATCAGACAGATAAATGTCTAAATAATGTTCTTTTCACATTATATAAATGTGAATATATAAACACAGACACGCAGGCATAGTTAAACACAAACGTATCTCTTTCTCTCTCTTTCCCTTTCTCTCTCCCTCTCTTTCTCTGTATCGATCACTCTATATATCTGTCTCTCTGTCTCTGTCTCTCTGTATATATACAGTGGCTGTATGGTAAGAAGCTTGCTTCCTAACCATATGGTCTTGGGTTCAGTCCCAATTCGTGGCACCTTGGGCAAGTGTCTTCTACTATAGCATAGGGCTGGCCAAATCCTTCTGAGTGGATTTGGTAGATGGAAACTGAAAGAAGCCCGTCGTATGTATATATATTTATGTTTGTGTGTGTATGTGTGTGCTTCTATGTAGGTGTTTGTCCCCCACCACCATCGCTGTTGGCGTGTTTTGGTCCCCGTAACTTAGCGGCTAGGCAAAAGAAACTGATAGAATAAGTAACAAGCTTACAAGCAATATATATATATATATATATATATATATATATATATATACATATATATATATATAGTCGTACTAATGTGTTTACAGTGAAGTGTCTTCAGAGCTTTTTTAGCCGTCACTGCGTGTACTATTTCCTTATACGCAAGATAGATGCAAACTTCTCTGATATTTCAACAATGTCTCCGTTGACTCTAAAACATGCAGCGAGAAGACGCCTGTGTCGTTTCAAATATTCATATTGTGTCATTTCCAATCAGTTATTGTACACTTTACCGCTGGCACAACGTTGTGCCTGGAACTAAATCAGATAGATTCATGTTTGTATATTCGCTACATGTTTAACTCTACCGTTTGTTACATAAATTATTAAAGAACCAACAGCATTTCTTTTCGATAGCGTGGCCAAGTGGTCTAAGGCGCTGGTTTTAGGCATCAGTCTCTTCGGAGGCGTGGGTTCGAATCCCACCGCTGACGCAATATAGTTTTTGTAGGCGTAGGAGTGGCTGTGTAGTAAGTAGCTTGCTTACCAACCACATGATTGCGAGTTCAGTCTCACTGCGTGGCACCTTGGGCAAGTGTCTTTTACTATAGCCTCGGGCCGACCAAAGCTTTGTGAGTGGATTTGGTAGACGGAAATTGAAAGAAGCCCGTCGTATATATGTATATATATATGTGTGTGTGCGTATGTTTGTGTGTCTGTGTTTGTCCCCCAACATCGCTTGAAAACCAATGATGGTGTCTTTACGTCCCCGTAACTTAGCGGTTCGGCAAAAGAGAACGATAGAATAAGTACTAGGGTTACAAAGAATAAAGGCTCGAGTAAAGGCGGTGCACCAGTAGGGCCGCAGTCAAATGACTGAAACAAGCAAAAGTGTAAAACCCAAGATTTTAATCATCTCTCATTTCTGACATTAAATTTTTTTACAATTCTTTGAATCTCTCTGTCCGAAATAATTTTTAACGTAATATGCACACGTAATTATTTATCGCTTTCAGTAAAGCTCTCTGTATTTATCTCATCATAAGATCCGTGGCGATGACAATTTCCACTATTCCCTGATTGGGCAGCGCGTTGTGTTCGATCAAGGGTTATTGTTGGTCTGCTCGCTAAGCCAGCGGTGTGACGCCAATTGGAGGCGCTAAAACATTGCAAAAGCGCATTGTGACCAGCGATGCGTAACATCTGATAGCCTGGCCGGTCACGTGATTACATGGTGTGTACACAAATGACTGAGAGAGAGAGAGAGAGAGAGAGAAAGAGGTTAAGAGATCTTCATGAAGAGAAGGAAGGAAAGAAGGAGATTGAGAAATAATAAACGAACCCGAATGTGTGTGTGTGTGTGTGTGTGTGTGTGTGTGTGTGTTTATGTGTGTTTATGTGTATACAGGGCTGGCCAAAAGTTTCCCGACAGTAAATCAAAATTCCATAAATACTATCTGTAATTCTGTATTGACTCGAATGGAAAAATGTGTCACTCAAGAAGGACTTCAGTTTGAACAATTTTCATGATGTCTCATATATTCAGATGCTTTTATTAAATTTATTCAGTTGTTAAACATAAATAAATCTTGGAATTAAATGGCTTTGATTTACTGCCGGGTGACTTCTGGCCAACCCAATATATATATCCTTTTGCTTATTTTGATTTTAATCACCTTATTTTGAAAGTGTATGGATAATACCATACTAAATTCTGGTGCCTAAATTTAAGTGCCACATTCACCTGAAACAAATTTTTTTGCGGAACTCATCTACCAAACCTGAGTGTATATATATATATATATATATATATATATATATATACGCATATATTTTTGTATGCATGTATTTATACGTTTGTGTGTGTAAGTATAGATGTAATTAGAATGTCGATAAAGATGTGTCGAATAATTAAGAATCTCGTCGAACCTAATTTCGAAGTCGACATTGTTGTTGCTGCTCTTAACAATAACGAATGACATATCACATTAACTCCACCACGTGACGACACTCAACAGTCTTCAGTGTTTGCATCCTTATATAAATATATAATGGTTGAATATATCCGTTCATCTCTTCAACGGAAATCCTTGTCCTTCTTGCATTGTTAAGGTTACAGCTTAAATATGCACATAAGACATTCCCTGTAGCCATTCATTCTCCAATGGCCATTTCAGTTTATGATGTGGAATGATAATAACAACACCACCAATAACAACAATACCAGCAACAACAACAATATTATTATTATTATTATTAATAATAATAATAATAATAATAATAATAATAATAATAATAATAATAATAATGATAATAATAATAATAATAATAATAATAATAATAATAAGATAGTGCTCATGGGAACTGCCCATATCCTACGTAAAATACTGTCTATGTGATCTCAAATTTTAAAGCAAACATAATTTTCTTATGGTTTCTTAAACATTCACTTGAACAAAACTGTACAAATCCAAATATATGGTACCCTAGGCATAACACCTACATGAACTTCTAACTTGTTGTCTCTTGAGGTCTCTGGGTGAGACTTGGATCCAACTTGTACAAATGCAAAACAAAAGTCAAACATAAAATAATAATAATAATCATGGAAAGCAAAACTCTGCTGGATCATAGATATAGCATGCCCAGCTGAAAACAGGGTATGCGATAAGGAAGAAAGAAAAGTCGTGAGATATGACAGGTTAGCTTGGGAGGTTAAGCAGTCGTGGTCGGGGAAAAAGGTGGTAGTAGTAGTAGTACCAATAATTGTCGGAGCCCTGGGAAGAGCAAGCAAAACTCTTGAGAAGTACATGGAACAAATAGGGGCTGCAATAAGGGTGGATATTTCAAACCTGGGTTCTCATTCCATAATTGCCCACGCGCATATAGCGTTGTGGTTAAGAGCGCGGGCTACTAACCCCAAGATTCCGAGTTCAATTCCAGGCAGTGACCTGAATAATGATGATGATGATGATAATAATAATAATAATAATAATAATAATAATAAGAAGAAGAAGAAGAAGTAGAAGAATGATAATAACATCGTAAAATATCTTAGGAATGAGGACCCAGGTTCGAAATTTCTTCAAGACACCTGATGAAGGCTGGAGGGTATATCAGCCGAAACGTTGTGTTAACAACAAATAAGATGAGGACAAATATCCGTCAAATGTAAATAATGTAAATAACGTACATAATTCCTCATCTCTTAAATATAGGACTGTATCTCTAGGAGCATACTTCAAATAATCCCATTGGCCCTAACACTTATTTTGTCGCAGTCGCCCACCTTTGACGAATTTCCTGGAAGAGAGTACGCCTCTTTTCAATTACTATCACCGATTTAAACACAAAGCTAGTAATTATCAGATTACACCTACAATCGACTTCAGACGGCTCAATGTCTACATCTACACGAGAAGGATTTGAACAGCTAACATAACCTTATGTAAATAAACTCCACGAATATTCCAATCCAATATTCTACGGCTTCAGCTCGTATCTATCCTCTCCACATTGAGAGAAGTAAAATAAGAAAAAAAGAACAAAAAAAAAAAACAACAAAGAAATAACTCCCCCACTCCCCAAAAAGCAGGCATTTCAAAATGCAGAAGAATATCATTTCATACGCATCCATGTTTGTTGAATGGAACAAATAACTCTGGAAATATTTTTAAAATAAAAGGAAAACTGGAGAATGAGTGTGTAGGATGGCTGTAGGGTTATTTCAGTTTGCGTCTTTCAAGAACATAACCATTCCACCGCCTTGTTATGTCTTTTCATTCTCTATCTCTAACCGCAACCCCTGGATGTCTTACCGACCACCTCAGCCGTTCCACCTTTCACTCAATATGGCGATATGTCAATTGTTTGTTCAAACGTGAAATGCTGTCACTCCATCTTGCAAGATTTGTCCGCCGAAGCACGAAAACTAAGGTGCCTGACGAATTACAGACTTCGCCATTTTACTAATTTGGTACTTCCAAAATTTGTCATATTTTTCTTGTATACGGACGAGTATGTATGTGTGTTATGTTATGTGTGTGTGTGTGCATGTGGTGTGCGTGTATATGTGAATGTGTATGTGTGTGTGTATATTAGCATCTGCATATATGCAAGGTATTTATATGTGTATATCTACTTATGTATGTGTATGTCTGTGCGTGCATACATATATATATATATATATATGCTTGTAATATGCATACTTACATACGCATAAATATACCATACACATACAAGCGCATGCACATACTTACATATATATATGTATTAATAATTATTTATATATACGTATATATATGCATATATATGTATATACATGTATATATATATATATATATATATATATATATATATATATATATATATATATATATATATATATACATATATATATCAGAGTAATCACATAAATGCGAAACAAGGTGAAAAAAATAGTACTCGAATACCAGAGGTAGAGTTATATGCTTTCTTAAAAGGCAGGAAAAATATCACAAAAACTGTTACTCGGACGAACGAGAACGTGAATCTCTAAGTAACAGTTTCTGTGAGATTTTTGCTGCTTTTTAATAAAGTACACACACACACACGCACACACACACACACACACACACACACACACACACACACACACACACACACACACACACACACACACACACACACACATACATACAATTCTAGTCGATGTATATATGTAATCAAATCGAAGTTTTTCCTATTTGCTGTCTTCGTTCAATCTGTACGTGTACTTTAGAGCACAGAACAGTTGTTACCTGTTAAGCAGAGGTGGAATCAAGAGCGAGGTATCACTTCCTGGTCATCAGCAACTGAGATGGGCAGGTCATGTGACCAGAATAAATGACGACAGACTACTTTAAAGTACTCATAAGATAAATGGTACAGAACACTTGGCCAAGTCATGGCTACACTTCAAAGATGGCGCTGGTATACAATCTCCCGTACACTTTCAAGTATTTTCCTTAGATCGCCCGTTACCGTCGTTAGCTTTTAGTTGAGCCAACCCTTAAGCGGGTTTCTTCTCACAGCTTGATTCCGTGCAAAAATAGTAGAAATCTTTGAAATCAATTTAGCGGAACTGATTTTACCTCTGCAGATAAACCCATGTGAAAATACATATTATTGTTTTTAGAAGTAAATGGTATTTTGTTTAGTCTCTACTCCGAGTTTACACTTGTTACCAATTGTTCAAGCGAAATATCACTATATTTCGCTTTAATGAACACGGAGAGCGGGAAAGACCTAAATTCTTGTTGGCAAATTGATTTCTCTGGTTCGAGTGGTGGTGGGGAAGAAAATAATAAGATGGAAGGTGGAATATACGAGAATGTATGCATGTATGTATGAATGGCCTTTCATATATATGTGTGTGTATACACATATAATATTTATGCATATATTAATATGCCTACACACGTGCGCGCAAACGCAAAAAGGTTCGCATATGCGCATAAGCTACAATGTCTCTCTCTCTCTCTCTATCTCTCTCTCTCTCTATCAATCTATTTATCTAACTATAACTTTATGTATGTATGTATGTATGTATGTATGTATGTATGTATCTATCTATCTATCTATCTATCTATCCATCAATTTATCTATTTATCTATCTATCTATAAATCTATGTATGAATTTATGTATGTATATATGTGTCTATTTGTCTATTTATCTATCTATCTATCTATCTATCTATCTATCTATCTATCTATCGATCGATCGATTTGTGTGTGTGTGTGTGTGTGTGTCTGCATATATATCTTATTTATGCACTTATATACATACATACGTACATACATACGAACATTTATATATATATATACATACGTGTGTGTGTATGTGTGTGTATGTACGTGTGACTCTGTGTGTGTATGTGCGTAATCTACAGTAATATATTCGTTGCTTTTTTTTATATATATTCTACATGTTTTATTATCCTTACGTTTTAGGTGTTTTCAATTTTCTCCCTCCCCCGCCCCTTTCTAATTGTAGAGGTGCCGACATGTTTTTTTCCTTGTCGTCTGCTCTCTCCATTTCCTTCCTAATAGTCCTACTACATTTCTCGTTATAATTGATAGTTTCGTTGCTGTTGTCGTCGTTGTTGTTGTTGATGTTGAACCTATTATTAATATGATGATCATTATTGATATTTTATTCATGATTGTTCTCGAGGATCTTCCTTACGGTGCTCTTCCCTCATAATAAGTTTTCTCGTTTACCTAATTGAAGGAAATGTCATTTTGGTGGTGTTATTGTTGTTCTTAAGTCTTCTTCTTCTTCTACTCGTTGTCGATGTTCTTGTTGTAGCAGTTGTTTCTTCTTCTTCTTCTTCTTCTTCTTCTTCTTCTTCTTCTTCTTCTTCTTCTTCTTCTTCTTCTTCTTCTTCTTCTTCTTCTTCCTCCTCCTCCTCCTCCTCCTCTTCTCATCATCGTTGCCATCGTCGTCGTTGTTGTTGTTCTTGCTCTTGTTGGTATTATTATTATTGTTGTTGTTGGTATCATTGCCGTTGTTGTCGTTGTTGTTGTTGTTATCATTATTATTATTATTATTATTATTATTATTATTATTATTATTATTATTATTATTATTATTATTATTATTATTATTATCATCATCATCATCATCATTATTATTTAAGGCAGCGAGCTGGCAGAAAGTTTAGGGCGAAATGCTTTGCGGTATTTCGTCTGCCGTTACGTTCTGAGTTCAAATTCTCCCGAGGTCGACTTTACCTTTCATCCTTTCGAGGTCGATAAATTAAGTACCAATTGCTTACTGGCCTCGATCTAATCGACTGGCACTCTCCCCCAAAATTTCAGGCCTTGTGTCTATAGTAGAAAGGATTATTATTATTATTATTATTATTATTATTATTATTATTATTATTATTATTATTATTGTTCAGTATTTTTATTTTTATAACATGCTTTCACTTCACTACCGAGCGCAGCTCTGTGTGCCTTGGGTATGTGCTGTGGTTTGCTGTGGTGCTCTTATGTTTACTGTATTGAAAGTGTTTTGCGTAGGATGTGTGCAGTGCCCAGTAGTGCAATTTTCTGTATGTTATATATATTTGTAAGTCCTGGTGTTTTTGCTATGTATTTGTCTGAATATTTTTTTTATTATACCTAAGGCACCTACTATGATAGGAATTGTTTCTGTTTTTAGATTCCACATTCGAGTTACCTCTCTTTGCAGGTCTTTGTATTATTATTATTATTATTATTATTATTATTATTATTATTATTATTATTATTATTATTGTTCAGTATTTTTATTTTTATAACATGCTTTCACTTCACTACCGAGCGCAGCTCTGTGTGCCTTGGGTATGTGCTGTGGTTTGCTGTGGTGCTCTTATGTTTACTGTATTGAAAGTGTTTTGCGTAGGATGTGTGCAGTGCCCAGTAGTGCAATTTTCTGTATGTTATATATATTTGTAAGTCCTGGTGTTTTTGCTATGTATTTGTCTGAATATTTTTTTTATTATACCTAAGGCACCTACTATGATAGGAATTGTTTCTGTTTTTAGATTCCACATTCGAGTTACCTCTCTTTGCAGGTCTTTGTATTATTATTATTATTATTATTATTATTATTATTATTATTATTATTATTATTATTATTATTATTATTATTATGTTAAAAAGGTTTGACGTAACTCTTCACAGTAAAGACGAAGAGTGCGATTTGATTGTAAGATATTTTATAAGTTAAACGATGCCTGTAGGTTTGACTATCTTCGCTAATCTCAGATATTTCATTTGCTATTTCCTTTAATCGTGATTCACTGTAACCTCTTTTGACATAATGATATACAAAAGCATTTGCAAGTTTCCAGCAATCCCCTATGTCAGTGCAAATCCGTTTCATCCGCAAAAATTGGGATTTCTGATTTGACCGAATAATATGGAGTGGATGATCGGAGCGCCAATAATCCAGGTGTGGGTGAAAGCAAGGAGGAGAAAAAAGGAAGGAGAGTGGAAGTCGAAGGAAGAAAAGTGAAGAGGAAGAGTCATGGGCAAATTAAAGCGATTCACAATGGTGCAGAAATGGCGTACTACGAATGAATATGGTGACGTAATCCAATGGCAGAGAGAAATTGGAAGATTAGGTACTCCAAAACAGTCAGAAGGTCGAGTGGTGAGTGTGAACGTGCACTAAATAGTTAATTAATAAAACAGAGGAAAAAGAAAGAGAAAACCCCATAAAAACTAAACAAAAACAGATTATATATATATATATATATATATATATATATATATATATATGTGTGTGTGTGTGTGTGTGTGTGTGTGTGTGTGCACAGGGTGCGATGGGTAAATTGTCGCCATTTTGCATTTTTAATTTAGAGCATACGCATTGGTTCCAGTCTTTATTCAGTACGACAATTGTTTCGTCCCCTCCTGCGACTGTCATTTACGGCTGGAATGTTGTGCATCCAAGTGTGTTGTATCGATCAGTGAAGGCTGGGTCACATCAGGTACATGCTTACATAAAGTCGATGATACACTCCTATATTTAAGAGATGACAAATTATCTACATTATTTACATTATTTACATTTGACGGATATTTCTCCTCATCTTGTTTGTTGTTAACACAACATTTCGGCTGATACACCCTCCATCCTTCATTAGGTGTCTTGGGAAAATTTCGAACCTGGTTTCTCATTCGTAAGGTATTTTTCGATGTTAAACACCTTAGGAAAGAAAAATACTTTAGGAATGAGAACCCAGGTTCAAAATTCCCCCAGAACACCTGATGAAGGTTGGAGGGTAATATCGGCCGAAACGTTGTGCTAACAACAAACAAGATGAGGACAAATATCCGTCAAATGTAAATAATATGAATAATGTAAATAAGCAGTAAACGATGTTACACATCGCTGTTCACTATGCGCTTGACATTGTGTTAGCTCTCGAATGATGCTACCTCGCTGGCTAGGCGAGCAGACTAATTCATCCCCCACCCAATGATCTGTAGGCTGTTCCGCCACAGGGTGACCCATTTACAGTTGGGTGGACTGGGCCTACGTGAAATGAAGTCTTTTGCTGAAGAACACAAGGCTCTGTACTGTCCAGGAATCGAAGCCAAGCCTGGCTACCTGGAGTCCAACACTGACCAATCGACCTCCCGCCTTCACACATAACTACATACATACATACATACATACATACATATATATTTATATGCATAAATTGTGCGAAATGGAAAGAGAGAGATAAGTGTGACAGAGAGAGAGAGAGAGAGAGAGAGAGAGAGAGAGAGAGAGAGAGAGAGAGATAGAGAGAGAGAGAGAGAGATAGAGTGGTGGAAAGTGTGAGGGTGAGATAAAGAGAGGAAGATTGGTGGTTTTGCAAAGGTAGACCACATTGAGAGTTAAAGTGAGTGTTGTGTCCTTAATTAGCCGAACTACTTATTGAATTTAGATCATCTAATTGTTCTTCAGATGTAATTCACTTTGTTTATGTTAATGAATTATTAATGCAGCGGCGGCAGCGGCGGCGGCAGTAGTCGTGTTGTCGGTGGTGTTGGGATAAGATTGGCAGAGAGAAGGGGGAAAGTATGAGGAGAATAATCAGAGAGAGTACGAGGGGGAGGGAGATGGAGAAGTGTGTGCATGGTGGGGGGGATAAATAGATGGCGTTGGTCGTTGTGATGAGAATACTTCAGTTTAAAGATGTCAAAGTTGGAGGTGAAAATGGGATGTGGTGTGAGGTTTTAATGAGGTGATTTAATGATGTATTCAAAATCACAGTAACCGCTAATTACACACACATACATACATATATGCATATGCGCACACATATACATATATATATACATACATACATATATATATACATACATACATATATATATATATATATATATATATATATATATATATATATATATATATATATATATATATATGTATACACACATACACACACACACATATATATATACACAAGTATGTATATATATATATACATATATATGTGTGTGTATATATATATATATGTATATATATATATATATATATATATATATATATATATATATATATACTTATATCTATCTGATAAATCTTTACACACACACACATATATATGTATATATATATATATATACATACATATATATATATATATATATATATATATATATATATATATATATATATATATATATATATATATATATACACTGACGTATGAATATGTATGTAGGCATATATTTATGTGGGTATATACACAGCAATATGCGTATACACAAACAAATTGTAATCAGTACATGAAGTAGATTTAATAATACTAACAGCAATTAAATCCTAGATTTTACGCCGTTGTTAATCCGAGATTCACGTTTCTGCCACTTGACACGTCTAAATAATTTATTACACTTTACAATCCTGCGTTGCTTTTATATGATGACTCAAAACGAGCTTCATAAATACGAAGATTTTTAAATTTAAAATACTTAAAACGTAGCAATTTAGATTTTAAATATTCAAGATGCAATTGTTGACGGAAAATCTTGGTATATGAAAAGAAGAGCAAATATACAATCGCTTACACTTTCACCTGTTTCAGTTCGAGACCTGTGTCCATGCTGGAGCATCGCCGTTAGTTATGCTGCATTTTCATTAATCGTCCTTTTATAGTTGGTGAATGAGAGCTTGATAATGCGGCTCTCATTTACGTTTCCTACCGTGAATTTAGTTAATACGGGGCTGTTGACATTAGGAGATCTAGTTTTGTTTTCGAGACATCTACATCCATCCCATGTAGATCCCTCACGTTTTGCAAGAAAGTATGGCAAGGGTGGGATTTATAGCACTTTAACAGCGATTGTGCCCTGTTCGAAAGTTAATATGACTTTCAATGCCAAAGCTTGGTACAAGTCCTTCCAAGTTCTTCCGGATGTATATTATGGCATATCTTATTTTGTTAAGCATATTTCTACAGAATTCATAGCCAGCAATGATTTTTTTGCTACAACATACATACATACATACATACATACATACACAAATATATATATATATATATATATATATATATATATATATTTATATACATAAATTGTGCGAAACGGGAAGAGAGAGATAAGTGAGAGAGAGTGTGTGGTAGAAAGTATGAGGGTAAGATAAAGAGAGGAAGGCTGGAGGTTTTGCAAAGGTAGACGTCGAATCGGAAACAGCTATATAATAACAGACAATAACTTTATTTATAAAATGCTTTGAGGATAAAAATAACCCTTCTTTTCTATAATGTTATTCAATAAAGCCACCTCAATTTCAACAACTGCTTGTATGTGAG
>NC_142931.1:144097866-144100366 GCF_046866305.1 Octopus bimaculoides
GAAGTATGATTATTTAGTGGATATTAAATTTTGTCTTAATAAATCACCTTTAACATTTTTTGTTAAAATTCTGGTGACGAGGATTAACTCTGAATTCCCCTCCCCCACCCCGTATAGTTCGTGAATTATAGGATCTAGATTTGCGGTACTATACCTTTATTTCCCATCGTAGATTCCTAAAGATCCGCTCGCGCATTCACAGTAAACAAGGCACGTTGTTAGACTTTAGATCGTGTACGTGTATTTTTACCCACTCCGATGTTTACACACGGCCAGTTATACGTCATTAGGAGTAAAGCAACGGACTCCAGTAATTTGAAAATTAGTGTCGACCAAACAGAAAATATCGTCTACAAAGAAGTTTTATAATCGTATTGATATTATCGAAAGGAAAATGATTCATAGTTTAAATAAGGAAATTTGTGAACTTTGAATGTATAAAAGTATAAACAAGCGTAAAATAGTGTAAACAATTAAAATAAAAGTATATTCAGAATAACATCTTTTCTTAATACTTTTTATGCCGTGGTCGAAGGAAGGTCTGGCTTTCGCTGGGAGTGGTCCACTTAACCATCCATGATATAAAGGCTGGGAGCCTATTTCAGTTCGGGAGTGAATCGTCATCACATGTCATTTAACCGCAAACACATGCCATATAGCTGCAATAGAATGCTGTATCACCAACAACAATGTGAGTTCTCTAAGATATCACCCAGTAAACTATCGAGTCCATTTACACATTCCTCAATACAAGATAATGTTCGACCACATAAAGCGAGGATGACATTTCAAAGGTTGGAGCAGTTTGAATGGAAAACGATGCCCCACTCACCATATTTCCTGCAGATTGCCCCATCTGATTATCATTTATTGCGCAGTCTTCAAAATCATTTGGACGGAAAAAATATGAATTCTGTAGTCCAATACTGGAGTAGTATTTTTCGTCACGGACAAGTGAATTTTGGAAGAGGGGCCTTGGAAATCTGTCAGATAAATTAGAGAGCATTGTAGAAAATGACGGAGAGTATATTTTAGATTAAAAAATAATTTTATCTTAATTTCGAAGAATGAAAGAAGTTTTTAAAAATCCACATTATATTTATGATGTCCCGATAGAATCACATGAGGATATTACAGAATACCATACAGTTACTGTTTCATCTGAGTAACTCTTTTGTTATGGTTCTTTTCACCCGCTCAGAGATTAGAATTTGTTACGTTAGATATGAAATGCATGAACAGTTTTATCTCGACAAAGGCAAACTGTAATACATTTATTTGGAGGCGAAATGGCCCAGTGGTTAGGGCAGTGGACTCGCGGTCATAGGATCGCTGTTTCGATTCTCAGACCGGACGTTGTGAGTGTTTATTGAGCGAAAACACTTAAAGCTCCACGAGGCTCCGGCAGGAGGTGGTGGCGAACCCTGTTGTACTCTTTCACCACAGCTTTCTCTCACTCTTTCTTCCTGTTTCTGTTGTACATGTATTTCAAAGGGCCAGCCTTGTCACACTCTGTGTCACGCTGAATCTCCCCGAGAACTACATTAAAGGTACACGTGTCTGTGGAGTGCTCATCCACTTGCACTTGAACAGGCAGTTCCGTTGATCGGATCAACTGGAACCCTCGTCGTCGCAACCGACGGAGTGCCACACAGTACATTTATAGATTTACTGAGTGAGGTCAACCTTTAAGATTTCAATGTTTTCTTTCAAAGTATTCTAGTTTCACTTGTTGGTAATTAGTGTCTGAGAATTAGAGACGACCGGAAAAAAAACAGGTGTTTTAATTAATGTATGTGTGTGTGTGTGGATGAGAGCCGTAGAGTGTCTGGTCTATTGTGTTTCCAGTTATTAATGGTCATTTATAAATACAAATATAAAAATATGCACTCAGACATAAATACATTCGTACACACACACACACACCTACATACAGATACACACATTGACACAGTAACAGTTGACCATATATGGGCTAAAGATATTTCTGAGATCATGAAGTCAGGTTCTTGTAAACAACACAGCTGCACAAGCAGAAGAAGCACATACAGACACACACATACAGTGAGAATCACACACGCATGCGTAAGATGGCTCGCATGAATCAGAGTAGTTTAATGTTTATCTGACCGAGTGTTTAGAAAAATACACACACACACACACACGCACACACACACATAATTACACATACTTACATAAAGATATGAACATATCCTATACACACACACACGCACATGCAGACAGGACATACACAGTACTAATACACACAAACACACGTGCGCGCGTAAGCATAATCTCACACGTTTAAACTTGTGCGCGTACACCATTTAATAATTTACACAACACTCTATCATTGAGTGTGGAGACGTGTGGCTCAGTGGTTAGATTAGTGCATTCACGATCAGAAGATTGTGATTTCGATTCTTGGACCAGAGATGCATCGATTCCCCGCTGTTCCAGTCCTCTTAATTGGCAGACAAAAATGATCCAGCGACGGACC
>NC_142931.1:144105366-144115366 GCF_046866305.1 Octopus bimaculoides
AATTAAAGAGGGAACATTAACCCCCTTTCGTCTTGCTCCTTTTGTCCCCACCTATATTTGTTTTTTGTATGCTCAAGGAGAAAGGAGATAATTATCTAAAAAGTGTTCTGAATATGTATGTGCTAATGTTTTTGATGTATTTAGAGAAGGTAATTCGCTTAGGTGATAGAATTTTGTAAAATACATTTGTAAAAAAAATATGTTTTTCCCATTGAGCCACCCCACCTTATTTTATGCTGCAGTAAGGCAGCTAGCAAGTAGAATCGTCTGCGTTTCGTTCGTTTTTTATATCCTGTGTTCAAATTCCGCTGAGGTCGACTTTGGCTTTTCGTATTTCAGGGTCGATGGAAGAAGCACTGGGGTCGATGTAATCAAACTAACCCTCTGACCCAAAATATCAGGATTTGTGCCTTTAGTAGAAAGGTTATCTTATCTTGAAGCGTTGATGTCTTGTAGTATTGTAGGACTGTAAAACAAAATGCTGTATTGGATAACAATATTTTGAATATAACCAGGAATTGGAATCTAACAAATAGATTTTAAAACAAAAGAATTAGCGCTTTTGTACCCAGTTCTGAATTTGTTTCTAGAGAAGCCATAGGTAAAAAATACAGCTATCTGCAATTTCATAAACGGCGTCACATGTTAAAAGATAAAACAATACTATTGCTGGTATATATGTGAACAGATTCATATACACACAGACCACACCTTGGCGCAACCGAGGGTCAAACCAAACCACAATCGAGGGTCACCTTACACCACACTCCGCGGTCACCCCATGGTCACCCCCACACCTCATCCGATGGTTACCTCACACTTCACTCGACGGTCACTCACAAACCACACTAGACGGTCATCACACGGACACAAACCACAGTCAGCCGACACCACAACCGACGATCAATGCACACCACGCACCACGGTCACTCCAAACAATGCCACGGTCACCCCTTCCCCCACAACCACTACGATCTCTCTCCACCCTACACATATAATGCGAAGCTGAATTTATAAGGTGTGTGACAGTTGTTTAACATTTAGAGAGAGAGAGAGAGATACACACACACACACGCACATATATATGTATATGTATGTAAATATATGTTTATATACATATATAAATATATTTATGCACACACATACAATTATACAATTATATATATATATATATATATATATATATATATATATATATGGATATATAAATATGGATATATATTATATATATGTATGTATATATATATATATATATATATATATATGTATGTGTATATATGTATGTATATATGTATATATGTATGTATGTATATATATATATATATATCTATATCCATATCTATATATATATACATGTGTGTGTGTGTGTGTGTGTGTGTGTTGTGTGTGTGTGTGTGTGTGTGTGTGTTGTGTGTGTGTGTGTGTGTGTGTGTGTGTGTGTGTATAATTTTAATATTTGTCTCTGCGTATATGTGTGTCCATGCGTATGTGTATATAACCCATTAATTGCTGGAAATGTCGAATCAGCAAACAAGTTCTACACAATTGTCCTTCCATTAATTTCAACAATTCCACCCCACTTCACAAATAATAAAAAAAAAACGAATAAAAAACATTCACCTACAATCTCAAAGACAAAACCATAAAAAAACATACAACAGAGCGAAAAAGGAAACAAACAGAAAATTGTAGCGACGTGTTTTTGTCTTTCATTTTATCTTTTTAATTTTTTTTTTTTTGGAGGAACCGGAGCTAATGAATCGGCAAATTCCAAAATATCTAGAAATTTCTCCCATTATTCTCCTCGTATTGCTCACATTTTCTTTAACTAGCTGTCTCTATCACTAACAGCTAATCACTCTCTTGCAAGCGTTTCTCCTCATCTATTCGTGTTTGGTTGTCTATTTAATCTAGAATGATGCAATGCTACTACTACTACAACTACTACTAGGTAGAAGAGGCAATGATCTCTTCGTTAGTGACGAGGGCAGCGTGAACATAACAACAAAACAAAGAACAGTAAAAACACCACCACCGCCACCACAGCCAACAACAACAACAACAACAATAATGATGATTTCAAATTTTGGCACAAGGCCAGCGATTTCAGGGCAGGGTGAAATCGACTACATCGACCTCCAGTGCTGAACTGGAACTTACTTCATCGACCCTAAAAGGCCTAAAGGCAAAGTCGACGTCGACGGAATTTGAACTCAGAACGGAAAGACGGTCGAAGTGCCGCTAAGTGTTTTGCCCAGCGCGGAAAAGATTCTACCAGCTCGCTGCCTTGATAATAATAATAATAGTAATAATAATAATAATAATAATAATAATAATAATAATAATAATAATAATAATAATGATAATAATAATAATAATAACAATACCTATTGTCATAGGTGCCCTGGGAATGACAGCGAAACGGGATGATTACTACCTAGCTCAGATACCAGGAAACCCCAAAATGGCTGAAGTTCAAAAGATAGTGCTCATGGGAACTGCCCATATCCTACGTAAAATACTGTCTATGTGATCTCAAATTTTAAAACAAACACATAATTTTCTTATGGTTTCTTAAACATTCACTTGAACAAAACTGTACAAATCCAAATATATGGTACCCTAGGCATAACACCTACATGAACTTCTAACTTGTTGTCTCTTGAGGTCTCTGGGTGAGACTTGGATCCAACTTGTACAAATGCAAAACAAAAGTCAAACATAAAATAATAATAATAATAATAATAATAATAATAATAATAATAATAATAATAATAATAATAATAATAATAATAACAATAATAATAATAATAACGATGATGATGATGATGATGATGATGATGATGATGATAATAGTAATAATAATGATAATAACAATAATAAAGACATATATTTAGGTGCTAGATACAAATATATACATAAATATACATACATGTATGTACAGACAGGGTGACACAGTTGCGTGTATTTTCACACAACACACACACACACACACGGATTTGTGTGTGTGTATATATATATATATACATATATATATATATATATATATATATATATATATATATATATATATATAAACATTAATATATACTCATATAAATATATATATATGTATATATATATATATATATATATATATATATATATATATATATATATATATATATATATATACATTCACACCTATGCGCGCGTGTGTGTGTATATGTATATATACATATATATATTGCAGCACACAATTTTGGGACGGCTAAAGAATTCACTAACAGAAACTCAGTAAAGATAGTTAATAAAACTATTATTAATCGTAGTAATATGACTGATGGGAATAATAACGGTACTCATATAGTGGAACAAAATCTGAATGACTCTAGCGGGATAATAAATACCCGTTTATCTAACAATAGAAGTGAAACGTTATCGAGCGTTCGGAAGAGAGTGTAAGGGAGATAACTGACCCAAAACCAAACTCATTTGAATTAAATGAACCGAGTAGAGAATATAATAATACACCCAATTAAACCTATAACGAAACTAATAATACACATAGGGTAATACTTAATAATATAGACATAAACCTAATAATTCTGGCAGTAGCAAGCGTAGTGTTAATGTTAATAAGCATCATTGAAACTGTACGAATGAATTACGTCTGCTTGAAATGTCTTAGAAAGAACATAGTTTAAACAAGTATAGTGACGGCTGATGGAATTTCCAATTATTTCATATGATTGTGTTCTGCGGACTTTAAGCGGAGATTGCATTACCGTCTTTATTCGTTCAAAGATAGGGAAACATAATAAATTTTTCAAGGTTTTTTGGGATCATCTGGTCGTTGAATAATAAGCACCCTAAATATCAAATTAAAATGGGGAATAATTAGTAGAGCTTCATCATATACTGGAATGCGAGTGTAGTTTATGCTTGGAAGAAATATTCCATATCTTTACCAATAATCACAGGTTATTAAACCACCGAAACGTGTTAGCTCTGAAATGCTCAGATTTTTTATATTGTTCAGGTCACTGCTTGGAATCGAACGCGGAATCTTGGGGTTAGTAGCCCGCGCTCTTAGCCACTATGCCACTGACCAATAATAATAATAATAATAATAATAATAATAATAATAATAATAATAATAATAACATCGAAAAATACCTTAGGAATGAGAACCCAGGTTCAAAATTTCCCCAAGACACCTGATGAAGGCCAGAGGGTATATCAGCCGAAACGTTATGTTAACAACAAACAAAATGAGGACAAATATCCCTCAATTGTAATTAATGTAAATAATGTACACAATTCGTCATCTTTTAAATGTAGAATTGAATTCGTTTATTGTTTATGTATTTATTTTTGTTTATTCGTTACGTGACTTAGTAGGGGGAAAGACACCACCCTAACGTATTTGTATTTTAAGGAGTCGAAGACTGGAAGCAGGAGTTGAGTTACCTTTCTTGATACAGGAGATATGAGCTGAATACTACTAAAAAGCCCAGTGAAACAGGTAAAGCCTTAAACTGGGTACACGAATGACATCTTCCACTCAAGAAACACAAACAGTCCTATCGATAGGCTTCCCCAAAATTTCAGATAATCAATATTTTGATCACTCCAAGGTTATGGCAAAAAGAACAGTTGTCATATAATAAAATAAAAGAGATAAAAATATATAAAGAAACCAGAATAAATATTGTATAATGAAGTCTCATGTTGGTAAAAGACCGAATCATCTTTTGCGAACAATCGACTTTAATCGTCTGATTCGGGTTTATTTCGTGCTGGATGGCTGGATGGATTAAAGGTCAAATTAACAGGTTCCAAATTAAACAATTTTTGTGATGATTGTTATTAATTAAATGAATGCTAATTATCTTTTAGATACGGAATATTTGGATTAAATTTGAATTTAACAGATTCGGTCGAAATTTGAACACGAAATACAAATTTCATAGGTAAACAAACACTGCAATGTTTTACTGATTCTTTCACTCCAATACACTGAAAGAAAAAAATAATTTAAAAATTACAAGAAATGGTGAATTGGAAAGAACCCAAGAAAGAAAAGAATGAATGCCAAAACGAACAGAAAAAAAAAGTTGAAGAAAACGAAAACTGAAACAAAGAATAAATATATTAGGTAAGAAGGAGATTAAAAAGAAAGGATATAGATTAGAAGGAAACTTGAAAGAAAGATATGATAAATTATGGATAGAAAGATATATAGATAGGTAGGTAGAAATGAAGTGAAGAGAAATGTGAGAAAAACAGGATTAAAGAAACGAATTAGAGTACAGAAAAAGATAAGCCAGAACTATATGATATCTATTGAAAAAAAAAATCTAAAACAGAAATTCTGTTTATGAAAACACATTTTAATTTTACTGTAATGGAATTCTGAAATGTGTAATCATTGTTTTGCTTGAGGGTGTTAGCTACATTTATCATTTATTTACTGTTAAATACATTTATGCTTAGAAGTTTTTCTTTTCATCTTGATTATAAGAACTGAAGGTAGTTTTGTTTGTGTTAGGAAGTGTGCGAGGTACATGTGACATGAGCTAGATATCACCTGACGTAACACGTTAAAGATTTAAAATTGCAATCTTACCATTACTTAATATTGATTCTCTCGGTGCATTTTGTATATGTTTACCCGTCAAAAGAGCGTATCTATCAATGTTACTCTTTCTTGCGTTTCAGAATCACGTCAGCTGTAGAACGTCTCTTGATATTTTCTTCATACCTTAAATTTTTTTTTCTTCCATACCTACCATGAGTTCCTCCCCAACGACTAGTTTTCATACATGTTCCTCTAATCCTCTCATCTGATAATTCCAAGCCGGCGAGCTGGCAGAATCATTAGTACACCAGAGGAAATGCTCAGTGGTACGGTATTTCGCCCGTCGTTATGTCTCGAGTTCAAATTCCGCCTCCATTAGTTTTAGACCCAGTCCACCACTGTATGTATGTATGAATGTATGTATGTATGTATGTATGTATGCCATTGTTTACTTTTATTTCAAGATTTCTGGCCAATAGAGAAAGAGCCGGTTTCTAACCTAGATCCAAGGCTCCTTCATTCGAATTTCAGCATGAACAACAGGGTAATTTTTGTCTGTTTGTATGTATGTATGCATGCATGTATGTATATGTGCAGATTTGTGTGTTTTGCTTTATGCATGTATTCTCAAGCATATAGTTACATATCTGTACATGCTCATATAGATTTAAATGATAAAATCCAGGCAAGTTTTACAGATTTTTACAGTCCAGTGATGCAATGGATCTGTAGTCATCGAATTAGCTATCTCCTTTCTGGTTTTGAAAAGCCAAATTTCTCGAGATTGGTATTTAGGCATTGTGTTACATATCCGAAACAGAAAGGAAGAAGAACAAGAGAGGGAGATAGATAGAAAGAATAGAGATAAGATATGTATGTATGGCGTGCTTAAGGTGTCGAGCTCACGATTGTGGGGTTGAGGCTTCGAATATTGCGGCCAATATTTACTGCAAGAACGCTGCACTCTTCACAACCAATGTCTAGACAATAACCGGTGATCGATATTTAGACATCGAAAAAATATTAAATTTTCAATTTTCCGAAGCACATTACGGAAAAATCGTAGAAAAATCGATATAAGTCGTTATAAATAACTATGGAAATGAATTAATCGAACGTTAGCTTATATTTTACATGTTCATTGGTTTCCATAAACATATGTAAAATAAATTTTTATTGTTATTTTCAATATTGTCCAGACGACGTTTGCTTCATTTTTTCTTTTTTTCTTCTTTTCGAGCCTTTCTCTACAGCATCGGTTTGTAGTTTTATCACCGTCTCTGATTTGTATCTATTTTTCTTTATTACAATGTAGCCCCATTTTAATGTTCTTTCTTATTTCAAGTATTCTTAGACCAACATCGATTTCTACCGAGTTCTGTCATTGAAAATTTCTTCGTTTGTTTCTTTAATTCTTCTGTTCTGTCTTGTCCTTCATTGTCACCATAAGTACATCACTACTCTACATTTAAAAGATATTCGTCATCGGAACCACATCATTCGAGTCAAGTGATTTTTTAACATAATTGTCATCTTTTCTAGATATTCCTAGAAATACACTAAGTTCAGTGATTTCTGCAACAGAATCCAACATGTCTTTGAAATAGGCAAAGGAATGGCTGTGTGCTAAGTAGCTTGCTTACGAACCACATGATCCCGGGTTCAGTCCTACTGCATGGTACCTTGGGCAAGTGTCTTCTACTATAGCCTCGGGCCGACCAAAGTCTTGTGAGGGCAGGATGGAGGGGGAGGAAGAAATAAAGGTCAAAGTTTGCGAGTGGTAGAGACATCAGTTTTCAAATTGTCTGACGAATGACCTTTAGAGGAGATCTATACTTTTTAAATGAATTTAATCCGAAATATACGCTATCTAGAATTGGTAAAAGTAAAGTTCTATAGAATTATGTGTCCATACAAACGCACATCGAAACACACATTCGCATATTCAGACATTAGATTAGCACAGATACAAGACTTGGAATCAACAGAGATGCCGTTATATACCGACACATACTTTCATACGTGCACACACACACATATATATATATATATATATATATATATATATAAACTTAGATAAATTTAGATATGTTTCGACCGAAAATTGGTCCAGGCCATGTCTAACTTAATAGCACCACCTGATAGGATTATCTAAATCCTTTTAAAGTCAAGTTTATGGCCCATTCAAGTAGTGAGTTCTCACTGAGTTAGTTGTCTTCAGTTATGGGTGGCTTATCTGGTATTCCTTGAAGAAATCTGTCCAGACTCCGTTTAAAGGTCATGAGATCCTTTTCCTCTTTTATCCGTTTTGGGACAATGTTAAACAGGGTAGAGCCTGTTGAGGAAAAGAAATTATGTCGCAGTGTACCTATATGTTGTGATCCTGAATTGGGCAGGGGACTATTACCCGTGGTCCCAGCCTTGGATGAACCTTGAAACTAATGTTCATGTCGTTTGGGCAATGCTGGCGGTAAATTCTCCACCTCGTACAAATGATGTACCGCTCGCGGCGGCGCTGGAGAGAGAAGAGTTTCAAGGCTTTGAGACGGTCTCAATAATTGAGATCGGTCATGCCTTCAATTCGTTTAGTGAGTACCTTCTGGGGGTGATTCAATCCTCGAGATGTTTTGTTTTGTATGGGGAGACCACACGGGGCAGCAGTATTCAAGGTGTGGCCGTACAAAGGAGGAGAAAACTGGAATGATGGCACCGTGTTCTCTAGACCGGAAGGTTCTTATGATCCAGGAACTCATCCTGCGAGCTATAAAGAGCTTATTGTTGATGTGGGTAATCTAACTGAGATTGTTATCAACAATTACACCCAGGTCTCTGATATTATTAGATGCCGTGAGCGGTTCCCCTGAAGGAAGAGAGTACGGCTCGTTTCGACCATGTATATCTATCTGTGTGTATATATATATACACACGATATGTAACCATGTGTGTATCGTTAGCGATTTTCTTTCTCCGTCTTCCCTTCTTTGGACTTTTCCTTTTTTTTTTTTCTATATTTCTGATGGAGATCTCCGCTCGAAACGTGGAATCCTCTTTCTTTGCTTTCCTTTCCTGAGCGTCCAATAACACTGTACTTATTCCATGTCCTCGCGTTGTTGTTTCTTCGTGTTTTTTCTTGCTTGTTCATGTTTGGATTGAATATGTATGTATGTATGTATGTATGTATGTATGTATGTATGTATATATATATATATATATATATATATATATATATATATATATATATATATATATATATATATATATATATATATATATACATATATACATATGTATGTATATATGTGTATACATATATACATATGTACGTGTATATACATATATAGTTGAAAATGTATATATTTATGTATATTTATTTATGTGTATATTTATTTATATGTATGTATATATATATGTATATTTATTTATATATATATTTATTTATATGTATATATATATATATATATATATATATATATATATATATATATATATATATATATATATATATATATATACAAGGTGTCCACAAAGTCTGGGTACATGGGGATTAACACATATTCTAAAAAATTATTATTTCTTATATTTAATTGTTTATGATATGATTTTATTTACTCCATGTACCCAGACCTTGTGGACACCCTGTATATATATATATATATATATATATATATATATATATATATATATAAACAGAAAGAGAGAGAGAGAGAGAGAGGGGGGACGGAGAATATAAAATGACAATAAAAATATATAGAAATGAAGTCTGCCAGGCATTAAAACCAAAACATAACGTCTGTGAAAATAGACGTTGTACGAGATACAGACAGCTGAACATTGGGGGGAAAAAAAGAGAGAAATATATTAAACTAAACGAAATAAAAAAAAAAAAACAAGTAATGATGAAGGAATGAAATGTGATGGAGGAAATGTTTTGTTTTTAATCCTCATTTTATATATTTCGGTAGAAAGGTCAACATTAGTTCAATGCTGGAAAATAGAAAATTGAAATATTGTAAACATATTAAGCACGGTTGAGTACCATCTCCAAGACATCTTCTGCTATAGCTACTACCACTACTGATGCTGCTACTACAGATACTACTACTACTACTGCTACTACTACTACTACTACTACTGCCTCCTGCACTACAACCACTACCACTACTATCACCATCAGCACCACTAATACTATCAACATCACCTCCTCTCTCCCCACCCTACCACCACCGACCTCACTTCTCCTCTGGTACCTCTGTCGACCCCGGAGGGTTGAAAAGCAGAGTGCACTTCGGCGGAATTTGAATCCAGAACGTAAAGACGGACGAAATGCCGCTAAACATTTCGCCCGACGAGCTAATGTTTCTTATTTCTTTATTGCCCACAAGGGGCTACACACAGAGGGGACAAACCAGGACAGACAAAGGGATTAAGCCGATTACA
>NC_142931.1:144120366-144127866 GCF_046866305.1 Octopus bimaculoides
AATTAATTACATCGAACACCAATGGTCAATTGATACTTGTTTTATCGACCCTGGATGAAATAGTGATTGCAATGATTTGTCTTCGACAACTGAAAATTACTTTTAACACAATCCACAGCTACTTCGCTCACTTACTCTGTATGTGTACTGGTACTTTAAACATGGAGGTTCTTTGATTAAATTTGTGGAAATATATCTTATCTTTCATCTTTTATCTTTAATCTTTCATCTCTTAATTGTTTAGAATATTTCAAGCATGCTCTTTTTCTCTTTTTTCCTGGATTAAAATTTGATTCGCTTTTCATAGCTTCCGTTCAGGCGAGGTTGTGTGGTAAGGAGCTTACTTCCGAACCACATGGTTCCAGGTACATTCTGAAAGCTTCGTTTATGCGTGCGCGGTTGGCTTTGTGTCTGTGTTTGCTTCCCACCACCGTTTGACACCGGTGTTGGTATGTTTACGTCCCCGCATCTTAGTGGTTCGGCACAACAAAACCGATAGAACAAGTGCCAGACTTGAACAAAAAAAAAAATAACGCGGTAGATTCAGTCGACTAAAAATTCCTCAAGACTGCACCCCCAGCACGACTGCAGTTTATTGAAACAAGCGAAAGATAATAAATGTATTTCCTGATTTTTTTATCGATTGATCGATTTCAAATTTGCTATCACAATCTACGAAACAATACGGTTCTTGACTACACATTTTCAACAGACTTGTGACTGGTTCTCTTCTCTATCTACATCCGCTGTTTCTTCTTTTATAACCATTCTTAGTCGTTTTAGTTTTGCTTATTGCAGAGCGTAGGCGTCCGAACTCTGCTTATAGATTACAAATCGATCGATATATATTTCTCAAGTTATGCGAGACTAATACAATTTATATAACCTTGGCACATAAGTAACATATATCAGAGTTAGCTTTAAGCTTCTAGTCTACACACAATTCCAATCCAATCTATATCCCTGACAAACGCAGGTGTACCTCCAAGGTAAAAGAAAAAAACAAAAATGAAAGCCAATTCATTTCGAAATCAGTTTAATGTGCTGAACTAGGAAACGTTTTCAAAGTTATTCCATAACTAATTGTGCTAAAGTGACAAAATGTAGATTTGCTAAAGGTAATGTAAACTTGGAATGAAGAGAAGATATCGCTCGCATGTGGCGCATTGAATAAACTATGTTTGGCTATAGTGTCTTCTTCATTTGACAGAGTTTCAACCTATAGTGATAGAGATGTGTTGCCAAGTTATTGGTCGCTTGACATGACGTACGGCGAACGTTTGTCTATAGGCGCGTGTGTGTGTGTGTGTGTGTGTGTGTGTGTGTGTGTGAGAGTGTGAGTGTATGTGTGTGTGGTTACCTACTTGGCCCTCATTTTCTTCTTCCTCTTCTTCATTGCCTTCAGTTATTTTATATTTTGCAGGAATGCGCTATGGAATCTATGTACATACATATTAATGAATACACGCCCTCACAAATACGTACACGAACACGCGTAAGTACAGACATAAGTATTTATAGACAGTTGCACACACACACACTATGCACACACACATAATATATATATATATATACATAATGTAAATATATATATATATATATATATATATATATATATATATATATATATATATATATATATATATATATATATATATATGTAAATATGTATGTACATATATACATATATATATAAACACACTTACACACATGTATATACATATCTGTCTCTCTATATGTATATATATATATGTATATACATATATGTAAATATGTATACACACACACACACACACACACACACACACACACATATATATATATATATATATTCTTTTATTCTTTTGTTTGTTTCAGTCATTTCACTGCGGCGTTGCTGGAGCACCGCCTTTAGTCGAACATATTGCTCGCCGTCTTTGAAGATCGATCAATAATGATTTCAACACAAGGCCAGCAATTTCGGGTTAGAACTAAGTCGAATACATCGACCCTCAGTACACAGCTGGTACTTAATTTGTCAACCCCGAAAGAATGAAAGTCAAAGTCGACCACGGCGGAATTTGAACTCAGAGTCTAAAGACGGACAAAATGCTGCTAAGCGTTTTGTCCGGCATGTTAAAGATTCTGCCAGCCTGGCACTTTAAGATCGATTAATAATCCTTCCTACAATGGGCACAAGGGCTGAAATTCTTGGGGGAGGGGGTAAGTCAATCACATCGGCCCCAGTACACACCTGGTATTTAATTTATGGATCCCGAAAAGATGAAAAGCAAAATCGACCTCGGCGGAACACAGAATGTAAAGACGGAGAAAATGCTGCTAAGCATTTTGTCCGGCATGTTAACGATTCTGCCAGCTTGCTACCTTAAGACCGATTAATAAATATAAAGGCTTTCTAATCGAATCCTACACACACACAAACATTCTATCAGTTTATCTGCGTGGATGTGTTTTTGCTGACAGTGCCGAAAAACATTGTCGTTAAACAAGCTGAATGTCCAGTCAGCCGGGCCAGTCGTGAACGTCGAAACAGCTGCGCCGTATCGTCCCTTCTGTCATTAATTATGGAACGTATTAGAAAACGCAATAATAATTTTAAACATATTGAGAGAAGTCTCAGCGTTGCTTATTAAAGAACTTAAACGATGAAAGGAATTCGGAAACATGATTGAAACTTTAATATCGTAATACAATATATGGCGGCGAGCAGGCAGAGTCTTTATCAGGCCGGACAAAATGTATAGCTGCATTTCAACCGTCATTACGTTCTGAGTTAAAATTCCCTCGACATTGACTTTGTCCTTCATCCTTCTGGAGATCGATAAAATAAGTACTAATTGAGTACTAGCGTCGATGTACTCAATCTACCCACTTCTCTCGTAATTGCTGGCCTTGTGCTACAATTTAAAACCAATAAAATGAGAAAATGTCAAGAATTTCTATAAATTATTCCATCAAAACGGGAATAAAACTTTTCTTAATAAGCACTGGAATTTCTACTTTTCCACAGCAGTTTGGTATCATGGAAACACGCTTGCCATTCAGTTTCGATTTTCTGCGAGATTCATTTAATTTAAGTTATAACAAATTATTAGTTTCTCTTCAGTTTTGTTACCATTGTTATCGAAACAATTCATTAAATCTTCACAAGAATATTTAATTAAATAAATAAATAAAAGTCTCTACACGAGACTCACGGTTAAATGCATTTAATTAAAATGTCTTGCCGTTAATAATAAATCACAACAGACTTTTCTTCATTTATATTTTATTTGCAAAATAATATTTATCCAAACAAACAACAGCAATCGCAATAGTCGTGTGAAGAACGGCTTCCTGTGCCTCACATTCTGGACTTTAGTCGGTACATCATCAGATTCTTAAACTCTTGTGATAGTTTGCAATCTTCCTAGCGACATACCAACCTCCACACAGTGTCCCAGAGTTCTTGACATTCTAACCCTCCCATACAAGCACACACACACACACACACACACACACCACCACCTCATAGCATTATCATCGACGTCTCCCTCACCATCACACCCAAGTCCATCCTTACCGTCAGCAATATCAGCACCACCACCGCTGCCGCCACCAGCATTAGCACAAGTAACATCACCAGCAACAGCGGGAGCAGCAGCAGCAGCAGCACCACCACCACCACCACCACCACCACCACCACCACCACCGCCATCGTCACCAAATTTGAAGTTCTTTCTGGCAATAAACAAATGAAAATTTTATCTTCGAGATGCAATTCTTTAAAAAAACAGATTTACTGATTTATTGAATTCAAATTTTCGTATAAATCCAGCAAATTCGGGGCAGGAATTAAAACGATTACACCGACTCCAGTGTTCAACTGGTACTTAATTTATCGACCCCGAACGGATAAAAGGCGAATTCAGCCTCTGCAGAATTCGACTTCAGAACGTAAAAAAGGACGAAACGCCGATTCGCATTTTTTCCGACATGCTAACGAGTCTACCAGCTCACCGCCTTCAAATCCTGACTCAAGGTCAACCATTTTAGGACAAGAGTTAAATCGATTGCATCGATTCCAGTGTTCAACTGGACCTTATTTCAGATAGCTTCGATGGGGTTGCTCTCAGAACGTAAAAGTGGACGAATTGATCTCGAAACGAAAAAAAAAAAAACCCAATTCCGTTGAGGTAGACTTTGCCTTTCATCCTTTCGGGATCGATAAAATAAGTACTAGTTGAACATTGGAGTCAGTTTAATTGACATACCTTTTCCCACCAAATTGCTGACCTGTTGCCCAAATTTCTAATATATTTTGAAAATAGTTCCAATGCCGCCAAGCATTTTGCCCGGCGTGGTAACGACGATTCTGCCCGTTCACCGCTTTATTCTCGCTACTCTAGGTTCTTACACTGTAGCAGTGTTTCGTGCAATACTTTACAAGCGAACAACATCACAGTACGCAATACACCACAAAATGCGACGCCGTGTTGTGGTTATAAACAAACACACTGTAAAAAATGTTGTCTATTATATGACTTACCAAAAAAATACCATAGTTTAAGAAGAGTGTTAGAGAGAAAAAACAAAAAAAACTTTAGCACAAATACACGTTTCGAAACCAAATTTAGAAGATATTGCACTTTACTGATGAGAATAATATCTTAGAGAAAATTAAATTACCAAGGTGACAAAATGACATTTCCTCTCACTTAAAATATAGAAATGTTCTGCTAATTAAAGAAGAAAAAAGTAAGAATACTTCGTTTCCTAGTTTTAAAGCAGGCACTTAAGTTGAAGTACACTGTCGACTCGCAGACTACCTAAATGGACTTGTTAAATTTATTATGGTGTACACGTTATAAAGCTGTTTATTTCCATGAAATACAAATTTACCCACACAACTAAACGTTGTAAGGTACACACAGTCAGACAAATACACACATTTTCACACACACATGTACAAATACACAAACACACACAGATGCACATTTATATATATATATATATATATATATATATATACATACGCATATATATATAACTCTATGTATAGAAATATATTTACATATATATATATATATATATATATATATATATATATATATATATATATATATTTACACATATATATATGTATATATCCTGTGATTAACAGCTTTTACAGAATTGGAAGTTTTGAATCAAAATCTCTTATATACAAGTGATTCGAACTTCAATAAAATTGCTCCTTGCATATATATATATATATATATATATATATATATATATATATAATTATACAATGCTTCATGATACATACACCCGTATATTGAGACAAACATGTGCATAAACAACCAGATATATGTATATATGTGTGCGTGTGTGCGTGTGTGTATGCATGTGTTAGTGTGTGTCTCTGTATGAATTATGTGTATATATATATACATATATATATATATATATATATATATATATATATATATATATATATATATATATATATAGCGCATTGTTGTAAATATGCTAAGAAATTGTGGTCCATTTGTCCTTTGGACGTATTTAAACAACCTGTGTAAGTGTAGCGCTACTAAAACGCTATTACAAAACAAACGGTATGCACTTAAGTCAAGATCCTACTCGTCATGAAAGCAACGACATCTTAACAAGACAAACACCATTTTGTCACGAGGTCACTTCAATTTTGTCTATGTCCGTCTCATATCCTACAGCCGTCAACATCGCTTGAGATTATTTTGAAAAATTACCAGTCATATTGTCACTTTATTGCAGGAATGTAGGAGTGGTGAATTGTAAATTGAGTTATGCCATTTCCTCATGTAGTTTTCTCTGAGCAGACTCTGCAAGATTTCTTTACATTTACTGTCTCTCTCTCTCTCTCTCTATATATATATATATATATATGTTTGTGTGTATATATACACACAGACACAGTGTTCAAAAAGTCTCTCCGCAATGACGTTTTTCATCTTGACTTTCGAAGAGTCAGACTCTCCAAGATTTATTTCAAAACACGTGTAGAAGAGTCAACTTACGTATTGAAAATGAAGGACGACACGTTCAACACCTCTTATAAAGTTTTTTAAAGTCTTGTTAAGTCTAATATATTCTTTTGTAGTCTTATACCATCTTAATTATTTTGCAACAGAATAGTTACTGCAGAGAGACCTTTTGAACATCCTCCGTGTGTGTGTGTGTATATATATATATATATATATATATATATATATATATATATATATATATAGATGTGTATATACATTTATGCACTCCTTATTTCGAAAAAGGATATAATAAACAATTATATATGATGACTTGAATATAAATCAATAATGGCATTAGACCATTCAGTGGACGTCAAAACACCAAATGCTCAGTCTAAATAATGATTTCAAATTTTGGCACACGGCCAGCAACTTCAGGGGAGGGGATAAATCGATCAGATCGATCTCAGTGTTCAATAGGTATTTATGTTATTCGACCCCGAAAGGATAAAACATAAATTCAATCTCGGCGGAATTTGAACTCAAAGCTCAAAACAATGTTTCTATGCGTTTTGACCGGCGTCTTATCGGAAAGGATGAAAACCAAAGTCGACCTCGGACTGAGAAGGTAAGAACGGACAAAATGCCGTTATGCGTTTGGACCGGCGTCCTAACGATTCTGCTAACACGCCGCCTTGATTAGCCTTTCTTTTTAATGCGTAATATTCTATGCGTTTCGTTTTTGCTTCAGTTAGAGGTAGGAAACGGATGGCAAAATACCCATGAACACTTCATAGCCTATTAGAAACGGTTTATACCGGATAATTGTCTTTAATACTACTTTATCAATATCCACTTGCTTTTATGAGACAATCGGGTGTAATTTCAATGAGATTTGGTTGAGATTTCTTGTAGAAAGCCCTCAAGTAATGTGCTAATGTTGGTATTGTCGGTCGGTGCAATTATCATAATGACAGCTTCAACCCAACAGAAGAAGGATTAAAATGAATCCATTTCTGAGCCGCTGATCTTTCACCCTGAAGCATTATCTAAAACAATATATCAAACCAAAATATCCAATGTTTTCTCTTTTGAAGGAGATTTCACTAATAACTCAAACAAACAGAGCAACAACAAAACTGTCATAATGTTATGGCTGCTCTCCCTATTTTGCCCCGGACTCAAAGGCTTTCTTATTCATGCTGCTTTTTATTGTTGTCCTTGCTTAGCTTCAGACTACACGGTTGCAGCATAGTTGTTGTTGCGATTATTGTTCATCTTCTTTAGTTTCAAAACATGATTGAAATGACTTGTAATTAAAAGCTGTGAAATCACGGAAAGTATTAAGCGCAGGCTTGGATGTGTGGTAAGTGGCTTGCTTATCAAACCACATGGTTTCGAGTTCAGCCCCACTGCGTGGCAACTTGAGCAAGTGTCTTTTGCTGTAGCCTCGGGCCGACCTAAGCTTTGTGAGTGGATTCGGTAGACGGAAACTGGAATAAGGCCGTCATATATATATATATATATATAT
>NC_142931.1:144132866-144135366 GCF_046866305.1 Octopus bimaculoides
CTACACATAACACCCATTTCAACGCCGTATTGATAATAAATCATTTAACAAGTTGGTAAACAAGGGCGAGGGAATTGATTATGTAGCATCGATTATATAATATCGATTCTATATTGCAGAGCCATAGTGATGCAGTCAAAATCTTGGTGAATAAATAAATACGAGCTCAATTTGGATGTATTCACCTCAGTATAGAAATGCAGACGAACAGGTGAGAAGATATTACAGGAATTAGGTGTTTACGTTGGAAGTGCAAATGAAAGGAATGTTAAAATTAACGGTTTTAGAATATCACGTGGCAAGATTATTTCAAAATTTGAATTCATTAATTAGTCTATATATGGGTGTTTGTCTTTGTGGAAGAAATTGAATTTGGAGAGATCTGAAGATACATGGACTCTGCCGGGTCTCAATAAACAAATAAAGTTACCACAATTCCTCCTAGATAATGCAAGGCAAATTATATATATATATATATATATATATATATATATATATATATATATATATATATATATATATATATATAAAATAATAATATTAGGGACAAAATCCAAAATTACAGGTAAAAACTCAATTAAAATTAAATTGAGCTTTATAGATTAAAATATATATAAAATATGAGTCTTCGAAGGCAGTTGGTCCCACAGAGGGCAAAATAAAATTTGGGATTTATGGAAGGTCAAAGTTGGTAACAAAAACAGGACAGTGGAGGCATACAAGGAAACAGAACGAAAACAAACATGGAGGGCCGTTAGACCAGATGAGGTAAAGTAGCGAACGTTGAAGAAATATTGTCTTTGACAAGAGAAAATGTAGACGAGAGAGATAGACAGGAAACGGTGAAGGGGAGCAAAAGGATTTAGAGAAAGGATGAAAATACGATAGGGGAAGAGAACAGTATAGGGTAGAGTCGCATATATATACATATATATATATGTGTGTGTGTGTGTGTGTGTGTGTGTGTGTGTGTGTGTGTGTGTGTGTGTGTGTGTATGTGTGTGTGTGTGTGTGTGTGGGTGTGTGTGTTTG
The DNA here is from genome assembly GCF_046866305.1 of Octopus bimaculoides. Classification (NCBI taxonomy): domain Eukaryota; kingdom Metazoa; phylum Mollusca; class Cephalopoda; order Octopoda; family Octopodidae; genus Octopus; species Octopus bimaculoides. The sequence continues at coordinate 144,133,899 of NC_142931.1, forward strand.
TATATATATATATATATATATATATATATATATATATATATATACGTATCTGTCTATCTATTTGCGTGTGTGTACATGTGTGTGTGTGTGTGTGTGTGTGTGTGTGTGTGTGTGTATACTTAACGCCTTCTCAAAATATCTGAAAGACCCTCATGTTGCAGGGGCAGATGATTTCAATAAACAAGTCGACCTCTTGCTGTCTAAGGCCCCGGATGAGTCAATATCAAGGCAGGAGACATGTATATATTTACATTGCTTACATTATTTACATTTGACGGATGTTTGTCGCGCATATGGCGTAGTGGTTAAGAGCGCGGGCTACTAACCCCAAGATTTCGAGTTCTATTCCAGGCAGTGACCTGGATAATAATAATAATAATAATAATAATAATAATAATAACAATAACATAGAAAATACCTTAGGAATGAGAAACCAGGTTCGAAATTTCCTCAAAACTCCTGATGAAGGCTGGAGGGTATATCAGTCGAAATGTTGTGTTAACAACAAACAAGATGAGGACAAATGTAAATAATGTACGTAATTCCTCTGCTCTTAAATATAGAACTGTATGTATATATTTATTTCATTATAAATGCAAAACGCTACGGCAGAATCGACGTAAGCTTAAATAATAAACCGCGATAGGTGAACCGCGATAAGTGAACCGCGATATGGCGAGGAATTACTTTATAACAATGAGCACTTCCTCTCTCTTGTTAGCTGAGTCCTCAACTAAATCAACTTTGAAAAAATTTTCTGTGAGAATATAAGCCAATAACTAATCCAGCTGCTTTCATTGTTATCACCAAGTGTTAAACTTCTTAATTTTAGATGGCCGAACAGAATTAAAAATTAAATTGGACAATGAGTAATTATCGTTTATTCCTCAGCAGATAATTAGTTGTAGTTAAGTTAGTGTTAACATGTTTAACCTTCACAACTACTAAGTTATCAATATGCATTAAAACTTTATTGATTGCACTTTTTTTCAGCTTAAATAAGGGTAGGGAATATGTTTTATGTAGAATATTCCATTTTTCATTCATGCTCAGAGTCACACATTCACACCCACGCGTACAAACACGCACGTGCACACCCACACACATATCTGTATATATAATAATATTCCAATGTCGATAATTCGGCAACAAATGTCAGATGATGTAATTGCTCTCATGCAATAAAGTTGTTCAAACAGAAAGAATCCTTTAGAATTCGATAAAACTTTACATTTTGGCCATCTTGCTCCCATTTCAGCGAGCAAGCGAAGAAAGAGTGAAAGAGAGAGAAAGAGAGAGAGAGAGAGAGAGAGAGAGAGGCAGAGAGAGAGAGAGGGGGGAGAGAGGGGGGACAAAGAGGTAAAGAGATACGCATACACACACACAAGCACAAACACATACACACATACGCGTGCAAAAGAAGCGAGTCAAAGTAATATTTGAGACTCAAACTATACGCAATAAACAT